>NC_057799.1:127218324-127259384 GCF_018294505.1 Triticum aestivum
GCGTCTCTCCGAAACCTCGGAGGACGCAGGAATTGCACGGGGAACTTGAGATTAACGTGGAAAGCAGGGGGGTGGGGAACGGCGGCCGGGGATTCCTGAAATCCCCGGGGGAGGAGGATTTCTGGGGCTTCAAAGAGACTTGGGGGCAGTTCTTGCGGGCCAAATCGGCTTGAATCGGAAGGGGTTCAAGCTGACCAAGAAGCCTTCCATGGAGCCAGGGGCAGCAGCGAGCGGGTTCTTGGGCTGGTTGGCCCCAAAAGGAAAACCAGAAATTTCAAGAAATTACTCCAGGAAGAAAGACGGCGGCGGCGGCGGAGGCGGCGGCGGAAAACGAGCAGGAGGGAGGCAGTCTGCTTGGAAAAGCCCCACTCCGAGAAGGCGAGGGCGGCGGCGGAGGAGCGCGCAGGGAGGTGGGAGGGGAGGCGGACAGGTGGGAGGGGAGGGGAGGCGAGGAGGAGAGTGAGATGCTTGAAAGGGGAATCTACTATGTCCCCCCTCTCTTTTCGGGTTTCTCTGTATCGCGTGGTTTTCGTTGGGGGTGAAAGTGAAAAGTGTCAAGGTTTTCTTCTGGCTTGTATACGGGGTATGTAATAAAACTTTGAGAGGAACAAAGGTCAAAAACAGCATCTCTCAATCAAAAAGAAAAGGGAAAAGTTCAAGAACAGCTGTGACATGGCACCTGTGGGATGAGTTGTTTCCATGGTTTTTATATGCTAAATTTCATTTGTGTCATATGTTATGTGTTTTTTTTTTCAGTCGCAAACATTAAAAAAAATTACAGCATATGTCGGGGGTGGTAATTTGAACAACAAATGTTAGCACAAGCTCATATATTGGTCCTGAGGTAAATTTATGGATGAATACAAAGTAGTATAACGACTCTCGTCAAGTGACTAAAATTATAGTAATCAACTTGAAAATGGTGTTTTGTTATTAAGAAACTTTTTAAAAAGGCACTTTGTTTGTTCACTAATCCATGGGGTCTGCCTTCAGGGTTCTCAGCTGAGATCCTCTGTTCTTGACGTCGGTTGCCATCATAATGTGGAGCAGGTCGTTGGAGCTGGCAATGGAGTTGGATTCATAGGGCTGGAAGCCCCCTAAGGTATGTTTCAAGGCGTCGTTGTTGTGGTTGGAATGTTGTAGCCTCCCACACAGCATCCCGCGACTTGAGCATCGAGAGATTATGAGGCAAGTTGTCATTTTCGGCCAAGTCGTACCATTGTGTGGCGTAGGTCCAGGATAGGGGCAAGTCACCCATGCGGTGTAGTCGTCATAGGTCGTAGGAAACCCGTAACAGGCCCTGGTCCACGCTCGCCGAGGAGCCAACGTCGAAGTCACCGTCGGAAGCGTTGAGGTAGACCCGTTTCGGGGAAGCAAATTCGACGTGAAGGAGGTGTTTTCGCCTGAGTTCCAGGTCAATATGGGCCCATATGGCGAGACTTGGAATGCAACCGCCATCTGACTTGCTGTTGTAGTTCCAAACAAAAGCATTATGGTTATCTCCGGCAAGAGTCGAGGGTGACACGATTGACTTTTCCAACACCATTGAAGAGGATGATGTGGGTGAAGATGATGGAGTGTGGTTAATGTTCATGATCCGGTCTGCCAGCGAGAGGATCCGCACGGCCGGCACCAACTTTTGAGGTTTTTTTCAATGTACCTAACAATACTGCGGAAGTTGCACGTGATTTGTATGACAATGGGACGTCCCTCGGGTCACCATAAGGACGCATGAGACATGTTTAACCCACGTTCGGGGGCCCTCCATGCGAGTAACAATCCTACTCGTTTTTTGGAATTATATCGTAGATGGATTGTACATGGTGGAGTACAAAATTGTATTCAGCTAGTTGGGGGTGGACAGCCTATATAGGGTGTCTAGTTTGGATCTGCTTGTTGTGATAGTCACTACTACAAAAAAATATTGTTGACCCCTCATTACTAACCGGTTTATGGCCACCGGTCATCATGACTACAGATCAACAAAGAAGTCATCATTGACCGGCCATATATACGATCAGTCAGTAATAACTATCCCACACAGCTCATTTTGAGCGGAAAAAGTCATCACTGACTGGCCGTATATATGGCCTACCAGTGATGACATGCATCACTGTTGGGCTGATATCCCTGACCAGCCATCTACTCTGGCACGTCTATGGTGTATCATTCATCACAAACCACTTGCATTTTGGCCCGTGAGTAATTTTCAACCCAGGTCACAGCTACTACTCTTGTAGGAGTCGTGGGGATTCCTCTAACAGGAAGGGTGAAGCAGCTATTTGGAAACGTAGTAGAAACAAAAAAATCGCCCTACAATCAACCAGGAACACTATGAAGATGCGATAAACGGTTTGGATCAGTTCGTTACCGACTCCGAGTGGCAGCGAAAGAAGATGAGTCAATGTAGATCGTACTTGGAGTCCCTTGAACGTCGATGAACGATCCCGCGAACCACCAACGAACAGTCCCTCGAACGGAAGACCGAAAGCACGACCCCTCCACAGATTGCAAGTGTACAGTCTTCATGATCTGGCGGCGCTTCACCATCTAGAGCTAATCGTCGCTGGAGAATTAGAGAGAGGATATTAGAACCACACTGGACTTCTAATTATGAGGATTAGAGGAACTAGATCTAGCTCTAATCGGAACAACTAGAACTAAACTAGAGAACTAGAGGAGCTCCAAAACTTAAAAGTGCCAAAACCTATAGTATATATAGGTGTAGGGGAGAGGGGAGGGGGCGCCACAAGGGGAGGGGGTCTTCCTCCTTGCGCCGGCCCTAGGGGGACGAGGAGTCCTCCCCCCACTCCAATTCGGCCTCCCAAGTGGGAAAGGTGGGTGCCTCCCCCTATTGGGCTCTTGTGGCCCAATTCTACTTCCACCACTTAGCCTTTTAGGGCTCGTTGATATTTAATTAAATATAAAAGCCTCCTAACTATTATTAGAGCCTTTTATTATTAATTTAAAATCTCCGGAAATATTTTGCACCTATATATTATTTATCGGTAACACCTGGTATTGCCCGATAAACTTTGAAACCCTTCTGGTGACCCTGAAACGCTTCTGGTTCCTCTCGAAACTATTTTGGATATTAGTGAAAGTATTTCACAAATATATTATCATTATTCCTGTCCTACTAACACTCAACAGGTCATGATTACCTTAATGTTGTAACCCTGTAGGTTCAGTAAAATATAGACATGAACAAAACCGATAGCGAGACCATGGACGTCCATATCGATCCCTATGAGTACACGAATGACATCCGAGTGAACCTTTGGTTATCATATGTTATTCCCTTTGCTTCACGATACTTTACAAAACCCGAGGTGAGATATACCGGTATCCTCTTGAGTCATTCTCATGCTCACTATACCGGTCTCCTCGTTATTGGTTTTGTTCTTCTTTCTCGTTAACATGTTCCGACATCCCTATGACATAGTTACCTGTGTATGGACAGACGATGATTGGATGTTGTCACGCCGAGAGGGCCCTAAGAATATCTCTCCATCGCCGGAGGAGCAAGTTCCACTCTCGATCTATCT
Organism: Triticum aestivum; assembly: GCF_018294505.1. Classification (NCBI taxonomy): domain Eukaryota; kingdom Viridiplantae; phylum Streptophyta; class Magnoliopsida; order Poales; family Poaceae; genus Triticum; species Triticum aestivum. Next base: position 127,221,873 of record NC_057799.1, read on the forward strand.
AGTCCCTTGTCAATCTTTTCGATGAATTTGTAAGTTGTCGTTATGATCACCATGTTATAGATGACGTTTGAGCAACCACAAAGTTCATAGTACGGTAAGAAGTGACTATGATACTCTCATGGTCTAAGGAACTAAATCACACGTTAACACTTTGTGTTATAACAATTGACTTCTGATATATAATCTCAAAATATAACAAACAAGTTTTATGTCGATTCAATATGATCGTTCTTCTAACGTAATACTCTCAATGTTATTTTAGGACTATAGTTACACTTAAAGATATCCTAAGATCGGGATAACATGATCACCAACAACACTTGAGCCAGTCTTAGAGGCGAGACTAAGAATCTTATTTTACTGTTTATCATTCCACGCGTGCATATGAGTTATTACACTAAATCGCCCATTCCAGGATCATAGCAATTAGCATACAATATAAACACTTAATTATGGATATGGAAATGTAATAATACAATATTGTTGCCTCTAGGGCATATTTCCAACAGCCTCCAACTTGCACTAGAGTCAGTAATCTAGTTACATATTTTTCTTAACACCCATGGCTATCTGGTGTTACGCATGTCTTGCTTGCGGTAGATCCTTCATCGTCGGATTTGACATATTCAAATCCCTGTGAATTTTGAGTACTTGCATTTTATAGGTCTGGTAATCTTCAAGAATCTAGTTGATCTAGATTATCTCCTTTAAACGCTACTGAACAAACTACTTTGCTTTTGCTGTAGAACCTGCAATAGTGTTCTGTTTGAACTTATTCAAACCATCGTCTTACTATTAAGTATAAACATACCTCGATGGAGATTTTATTGTTATCTATATTAATCATGAAACTAGCATCATTGAAACTATTTACAATGATCTATTCATCTCCTTTATGGATAGGCCTTTGTCCTCCTGAGGTAGTATTTTAAATGGTTGCACAGTGAGTCAATCTAGGATCACTTCTGGTATCTTGTTTTGTATATATCATAGCATACAATAGATCCAATTGCCGAGGCATATGAAACTTTACTTATTTACACATGCTCATCAATTGTCTTAGAACATTTGATTCTTGCTAAGTGTCGTGTGATACGTCTTCAACGTATCTATAATTTTTATTGTTCCATGCTATTATATTATCCATCTTGGATGTTTTATATGCATTATTATGCTATTTTATATCATTTTTTGGGACTAACCTATTAACCTAGTGCCAAGTGTCGGTTGCTGTTTTTCCTTGTTTCTGCCTTTACAGAAAATCAATACCAAACGGAGTCCAAACGGAACGAAACTTTTTGACGATTTTTCTTGGACCACAAGACATCCAGGAAGGTTTGGGGGGAGGCCAGAAGAGCCACAGGGTGGCCACAAGCTCGTAGGGCGCGCCCTAGGGGTGCCCCACAAGCTTGTGCCCCCCCCCCCCCGTGGCACTTCCAACCCTAATTTTTCTTCTATAAGTACCCAAATATTCCCCGTAGACCAGAGGGCACATCAAAAATACTTTTCCGCCACCACAAGTTTCTATCCTCGTGAGATCCCATCTGGAGACCTACTCTGGTACTCCGCCGGAGGGGGATTCGATCACGGAGGGCTTCTACATCAACCTTGCTGCCCTTCCGATGATGTGTGAGTAGTTTACCACAGACTTATGGGTCCATAGCTGGTAGCTAGATGGCTTCTTCTCTCTCTTTGATCTTCAATACAATGTTCTCCTCGATGTTCTTGGAGATCTATTTGATGTAATCTTCTTTTGCGGTGTGTTTGTTGTGACCCAATGAATTGTGGGTTTATGATCAGATTGTCTATGAATATTATTTGAGTCTTCTCTGAACTCTTTTATGCATGATTAATATAGCTTTGTATTTCTCTCCAAGATATTGATTTGGTTCGGCCAACTAGATTGATTTTCCTTGCCATGAGAGAGGTGCTTTGTAATGGGTTCAATCTTGTGGTGCTTATTCCTAGTGACAGAAAGGGACATGACACATATTTGTATTGTTGCCATTAAGGATAAAAAGGTGGGGTTTATTCATATTGATTGAATCTATCCCTCTACATCATTTCATCTGCTTAAGGCGTTACTCTGTTCTTGTTAACTTAATTAATACACTAAATGCATGCTGGATAGCGGTCGATGCGTGGAGTAATAGTAGTAGATGCAGGCAGGAGTCGGTCTACTTGTCACAGACGTGATGCCTATATTCATGATCATTGCGTTAGATATCGTCATAACTATGCGCTTTTCTATCAATTGCTCAATAGTAGTTTGATTACCCACCATATGCGTTCTTTCAAGAGAGAACCCTCTACTGAAAACTATGGCCCGGGGTCTATATTTTATCATATTATTTTGAGATCTATAAAACCAAAAACCCAAAAATACCTTGCTGCGATTTATTTACATTTACTTTATTTTGCACTTTTACTTATCTTTTATACCCATCTCTCTCAGATCTCATCCTCGCTAGTAACCATGAAGGGATTTACAACCCCTTATTGGCGTTGGGTGCAAGTATTTGTTTGTTTGTGTAGGTGCAATCATTGGTGACTTGTGTGTTCCTCCTACTGGTAAACAAGAGTGAAGTCAACCATACATTGGAAGTGCACAAAAATATATACTATTGAATGATTCCAGTCAGTGCTTTTATCATATCTTCTGGGACTACTTGAATAAGCTTCTTTGCTCAAGTTGGTACTGGCCTAAGGCCTTCATCCATAATAGTGTGTTGTCATCTCTATTTGTATCAGGAAAATTTTGTTTTTGCCACTCTAGATTTTGCCAATTTTTCTTATGCCACTCTAGATTTTGACATTTCACTTTTGCCACTCTTAGTTTTTGACGATTATCACAATTGTCATTCTCTAGCAAAAGCAAAATAATTTTATTTCATTTTTTCTACTCTTAGCTTTTGACAATTATCACAATTGCCACTCTGAAAATTTTGCTTTTGCCACAGGAATGGCAATTGTGAAATTGTCAAAAACTAAGAGTGGAAAAAGTGAAATGTCAAAATCTAGAGTGGCATAAGGAAAATTGGAAAAATCTAGAGTGGCAAAAACAAAATTTTCCCATTTGTATCGTGCTACTATGTTGCTACTGTCATGAGAAACTCCTTTATGTTTGCATGTTAAATCTTTGCAGCCTATGATACATGGCAATGCTTTGAGTGTTGAGCTAATTGGCACTGATTAAATAAACTAATACCTCTCTTTAAGCAAGACTACTATGTTGCTAACTTTACCCATTAAGATAATGAGGATGCGTCTATTTGTTAGTGTATGTTTCATCAACTAGTGCCACTATTACAGTAATCTTACTTTCTCAATATATGTGCTAACAGGGATTCTCGATTTTGGTGGAACTACACAAAAACTTTGGGTGCTTCATTACCTCAACTGCATCCTTCCTTTCCTGTCAAACGCTTATCTCGGCTTCCAGTCAAAGGAAATACTAATTGATATGCTTCCTCACACAGGTTGGTACCGGTCTTTATCCTGATTATTGTGCTTGCCATATGTATTGGTATTTTGGTATCGTGCTACTGTTGGCCGATTTCATAAAGGAGTAACTTGGAGACTGAACTCGCAGGAAAATCATTACATTGGGCGATTTCAGTAGAACTGCACAAAAAGATCAGATGGATAGATACTTATGCTGCTGCTATGTACTCCAAAGTTCACTCAGACAAGCATCGATGTTAATAAGAAGAAGTGCCAGAGTGAACGCCAACAATATTGCTTGGCGCATAGCCCAGAAAAATGCAGTCCAATCTTTGGTCCCAACTTGTGCCTTTTGGTTATCACCACGTATGCTGGTAGCGAACTGTATGGCATGGAGTCTAAAGATTCCAGACAAGTTGGTTGACGCATATGTTCATCCGGCACTTAATCAGTCTGCACGCCAAGGATGCTCCATTTCAGTTGAACTGCACAAAAAATTGGGTGGTTCTTTTTTTCGACCGCCTCCTTTCTTGTCTGCAATGTATAATTCTGGCGAGATACAGGACCAAGATGAGCTAGTAAACTAGTTGGATAAAAGTATTGGCCAAGTTGCTCAAACCTCTCGCGGCATCGAGGCCACTATCTCTAAACCTACAAGCAAAGTTCATATGGTCTGTGCTTTTTGCTCGTACAAGCATTATTTTTAGCAAGAAGTACCGCAGAGTGAACACCATTTACCAGTGTGTACCCTAGGTAATTAAAGTTTGTCCATGGATGATATTGGCTATGATCTCTCAACCATTTGGATGTATAAACATGCTGAACTTGTGTATATCTGAATCTTTTTGTGAATGTTAGCTATGAATACTGTCTTGTGATCTATCAATCATTTGGATGCATAGACATGTTGAACTTGTTTATATATGAATCTTTTGAGTTGTTGATTGTCAGTGTTGGCTATGAATATGAACGTGTCCTGTGAACCTGAGTTTGATACGAATGTTTACCTTTTCTGTTGTACTTGTGTGTGAACTTTTTAGAATGTCTACTGTTGGATTGTGACGTGTGAGTGTTAACGGCACACCTTCTTTCCGAGAAGAATTGCACCTGCTTGTTAGGGTAGAAACGGCGCATCAGTTCTTTTTTATCTTTTTGCTCTGTCTCCACCCTCCCCGCTCAACCCCTGTCGTAATGTTTTCGGCCTCAAAACAAACATAGTACTGCGTTGTTTTTGGGCCTTCATGAAAAATCAAGTGTTGCTTTCTGTAGGTTGGCCCACCCAGCAAATGGGTTGCTGGTCCACCACGGACTGGGAGGCTAAAAATATAAGTTGTACCGTGTAGAGGCAAGTAAAAAAATTCCATCGATAGCCATCCATTGAAAAAAATGCGTCAGATGTGCTTCTTCAGTCATGCTGCCGGCCCCCTCTTTAATCCACTTTGCTCCATTCCCCATCCGCCAGCACGAGAAGGAAGTTTATCTTCTTCCCCCTCACACTGCCGGGGATTGAAGAAGCGCGACATCGAATCCAACACCGGTGATGGCTGCTTGTCCAAGTGATTTTCAGATAAGAAACTGCATGTTTCAGAGGCAGAGCATTTAAATCAACACGCAGTTTTCAAACATGGATAACATAATGTTGGAAATTTTATTCATGGTCACAAATGGAACTAACAACAAGTTAACATCATGCTGATCAACATTCATGTATAGCACATCTTCATATGATGCACAGTCAAAAAGATATGATATTTTAAAAATGCCAAGACAATGTTGAGTGCGCGAAAAATTGGGTAAACTAGGGACGAAGTTTTGGCAAGTGTTAGATATTTTTTAACTGCACCAGTTGGAATCGAACCCGGGTAAGGATGGCAATTTCACCCACGGGTACGGGTACCCGCGGGTACCGTACCCGCATGGGCAAAGTATGGGCACACTTTTATACCCATGGGTAGTACCCATACCCTACCTGTTAAGTCATGGGTAGGGTACGAGTATAGCCTTGTACCCATGGGTATACCCATACCCTGCCCACTTGTGAACAGCTTGTGAACTAATGTTAACTTGTCGTCAATTAATCATTAATTTGTCATGTGACTTGTCTACTCCTATTGACTTATGAGTATGTTGTACTCATGTACCTATTATTGAGCTGAGATAATTGATTTTTTTGTCAAAATGTGCTATCAATGAGTGTAAAAATGTGAACAACTCATGTACTATTTGTTCTACCCGTTGGGTACCCAATGGGTACGGGTACCCGTCGGGTATGGGTATGGGTAAAGTTTCATACCCATGGGTACGGGTATGGGTAGAATTTTATACCCACTGACTATACGGGTGTCGGTGTCAAAACCGGCGGATCTCGGGTAGGGGGTCCCGAACTGTGCGTCTAAGGTCGATGGTAACAGGAGACAGGGAACACAATGTTTACCCAGGTTCGGGCCCTCTCTATGGAGGTAATATCCTACTTCCTGCTTGATTGATCTTGATGAATATGAGTATTAAAAGAGTTGATCTACCACGAGATCGTAATGGCTAAAACCCTAGAAGTCTAGCCTGTATGACTATATATGTTTCCAGAAAAAACCCACCGGTTTATATAGACACCGGAGGGGACTAAGGTTGTACAAAGTCGATTACAGAGAAAGGAATCTTCATATTTGATCGCCAAGCTTGCCTTCCACACCAAGGAGAGTCCCATCCGGACACGGGAGATAGTCTTCGGTTTTTTATCTTCACAGCCCATTAGTCCGGCCCATGTCCAACAGGCCGGACGCCCGAGGACCCCTTAGTCCAGGACTCCCTCAGTAGCCCCTGAACCAGGCTTCAATGATGAGGTGTCCGGCGCGCAGATTGTCTTCGGCATTGTAAGGCGGGTTCCCCTTTCCGAATACTCCAAGATAGTCTTCCGACGCAACGAACGTGTCCAGATCTGCAACACAAATACCACACACATAGCCGTAGAGAGTACAGTATTTCACGAGTCCCATCCGCTGACAACTTTTTGCAAGATGACATCACGTCTACCCGGACATCATTTCGAACCGTTTTTGTCTGCCGTTCCGCGTTTCGAGATACGGTTTCTATTGGCACGTCTTGTCAAAGCAGAGGTCATGTCCCCTTATTGCGGGATTCTCATCAATACGGGCATGGGTAATCCAACCGTGCTGTTTACACAACCCTTGGGAATAGGTGAGTTTTAAGGCGAGTCGGGAGGCGTTCGATATTCACTGCCTTTATAAGGGGATAAGGATTCCCTTTCTTCACCCACGCCTTCTCTCTTCCTCTGCCCTTCCATTCTCGAGCTCCAGCGCCCAAGTTCTCATCTTCACCGCCTCAAGCAAGCACTACACCATGTCCGGGACTGGAGGGCAAGGCAAGTGGATGGCCTCCTCCGTTAAGGAGAAGGACATCGTCGAGCTCCGGGAGGCCGGGTATCTGGCAAGGAAATCGCCCACCGGCTTCCGGCCAAGGGGCAAATCGTCCCTACACCGAAGCCCAATGAGAGGGTGGTGTTCATCCCTCACTTCGTCCACGGGTTAGGGTTTCCACTCCACCCTTTCGTCCGTGGACTGATGTTTTATTATGGGTTAGATTTTCATGATCTAGCCCCAAACTCTTTCCTCAACATCTCGGCATTCATTGTCGTGTGTGAGGCCTTCCTCCGCATCCAGCCCCACTTCGGACTGTGGCTCAAGATCTTCAATGTGAAGCCGAAGGTGGTGGATGGCCAACACGCGGAGTGCGGAGGAGCCATGGTGAGCAAGATGCCCAATGTCACATGGCCCAAGGGCACGTTTGTGGAGACTGTCAAGGAGTGGCAGAAGCTGTGGTTCTACATCATAGAGCCCCGCGACTCCACCTGGGCCGCGGCCTCCGAATTCAAGTCCGGAGCTCCTATGCGGCTTACCTCCTGGATGGAGAAGGGCCCAAATTGGTCTTCATCGGATGAGCTAATAGCACTGCCGACGCGCATACAAAGCATGGTGGACAAAAACATCAAGCTCGTTGACGTGATCCAGGTGATGCTAGTTCACCAGATCCTCCCCTGCCAAAGCCGAACTTCCCCTTTATGGGAATTCGATCCGGAGAAGCACCAAACCTTGGTGAGGCTCTTCAGAACTACTCACGAAGATGCCTGGAAGTTGCTCTTCAAGGGCAACGAGAAGCCGCCGGCCCTAGACTCGGACCGCGGGCACGATCTTGCCCATCCCGCTAATGCGGTAAGTCCTTCACGTCTCAAGGCGTACTCTCTACTTGCTTGTTCAAGGAGGGTAACTAAACTTTACTAATTTATTCTTTCAGGTATGGACAGAGAAAGCAGAGCGGATTCACTGTCCGGCTCCGCTGCCCGAAGAACCAGTCATCCCGCTCCTGGCGAAGATGCTGGTCCCGGCGCCCTATCAGCCGCCGGAGAAGAAGGCCAAGAAGAAGGCCATGGGGGCCAAAAGTGGCCCCCGTCGCAAGGGTGCTTCGGACGTGACGTCCGAAGACGACGAGACCCATTCCTGCCGCCGAGGATGATGACGAGGAGGAGGAGGAAAAAAACCTCCCCCTGATGGGGGAAGGAAGAAGAGGGTGGCCTCCACAAATCTGGAGGCGGAGGTGCCCAAGAGGGGGAAGGGCCCCCTCGCGGATCACTCCGCATGGGACGTTGACAACAGCCCGGAGCGACCCCCCCGAAGCAAGCCTCTGGCCGCATCGTAAGTACTAAAAAGCCCAGATGCATCCATGTATCCAGCCTCTCCTTTTTATGGTATTAATATGGTTAATCATGTTATTGCAGTCCGGCCCATGACAGCTCCCAGCGATCCTCATCAAGAGGTTCATTGGATTCAAAGGCGATGGCCAGCGAGTCGCCGCCGGCCGCTTACTCTCCCAATGCCAAGGGTGACGACGAGGTGCTATCCCAATGGACCTTCCCAGGCCAGGGAGAGGTTCAGGAGGCTGTCAGGGTGGCGCCGGAGGCGAAACCTCGGTCTCCGAACACCTGGGGGAGCGGGTCCCCATGGAGACTAACGATAAGGGCCGTGTGCAGTTCGGACCTCAGCCGAACACGGATCCGGAGACCCAAACAGCTCCAGAATCCGGTAAGCGGCCTCCTTCAAGAGAAGGAGGTGTGCCTATCCCGCCGGTGACCTCTGTCCAACCAGAGGCGCCGGATAATCTACTGGAAGCGCTACGAGGCGCTTCCATTGTGGATGAGCACCGTATCCTTATGGGTACGATGATTGAAAAAGGTTCAGTCCGTCAAGAGAGGACTGACCGAAGCCTGCAGCAACCTACTGACAGGTTTTGAGGTAAGCGACACGAAAGAGAAAAGTCCCAATATAGATAGTAGCCCCTGAGACATTGTCCGGTGTTCGGAAAGAAAAGCCGGACAGAAGATCAATTAATTTTCGCAGGAAACTAACTAAACGTGTCTTATATGAATAAGCAGGCGTCGTTGCTGGCCGCGACCTCACACACTGCCGAAGTCTCTAGACTAAAGCAGAGACTGGAGCGGGCCGAGGGAGAGCTCGGCCAAGCGAGGAAGCAGTTGGAAGACCAGCAAGGTATGCAATGACTTGTTATATATTCGGAAAGAATAAATGATGTGTATTGACCGTAGTGTCATGGTATGTGTAGGAGCGACGAGCGAGGTTGAGGCACTTAAAAAGGCCCTGGCCAAAGCCAGGGAGAAGGCTGCCAAGGAGCAAGCCACCCGCAAGAAGCTCAAGGCCAGGCTTAACGAGGTCCAGCAAGAGCTCCAGGACGCTGTGAAGAAGTGCGATGCCTTGGAGTGCGATGTTTCGGCTCGAGAGACCGAACTCGCCAAGGCTCGCCAAAGCACGGAAGAGGCCCGGGTTGAAGCCCAGGGCGCCCTCCAAGAGATCCAGGAGGCCAAGAAGATCGCGGCGGGTAAGGCGTTTAGTATGCAAAGCAAGTATGTGAAGAAGAAGTATTTCTTACTAACCCGGATTCGGAGTTCTCCAGGGGCATTTGCGGACCTGCCACGCAGTGTATCTAATGATGCGAAGTTCTTTCGAGCCGAAGAAGGGAGCTCAACGGAGAAGTTGTTCTAGTCGCAATATCTTGCGCCAGAACATCCAATGCCCTTTAGCGATTAACTGAAACAGCTGGTCGAGCTGCATAGGGTGGCCGAGCTAGCCATGAAGGATTTGATAATCCGGCTGTGGCCGGCCGAAGCTATACCCAGCAGCTACTTCGGGCTCGTGAAGCGGCTGGTGAGTGCATGTCCTCGGCTGGCCGTCGTCAAGCGGTCGGCCTGCATCGAGGGCGCGCGCATGGCCTTCGCCCGCGTCAAGGTGTGGTGGGCGAAGATGGATGCCGTCAAGCTTGTGACCGAGGAGCCGCCCGAAGGCAAGGAGCACCGCACGCCTGAGCGGTATTTTGGAGACGTCCTGGAGGGGTCTCGCATTGTGGTGACGCAATGTGTGCAGGACATCATCTTTGAATGAATACATTCATGTTGTCCTTGTCTTGTATGATGAAACAAAGTTGTTATGTAATATAATGTTTTTTTAGAATATTTTCACCTCCTGTGCGGCCGTGTTGTGTGAAATCTGAGAGTTGGCCAGTCGTCGGCTTCTGCCCCCACGTAGGTAGTACGGGGGTGTTCGGGATGTAATCTAAACACTCTTGATCCAATTATTTGGTCCTTGAAGGAGGTGTTTAGCGCAACGAACCAGGCAATCAGACTATTTGGCTTGAACACCCTCACTTAGCCATAGGAGTTTGACGATAAAAATTTAGGCGCAGCCCCTGGTATCCGAACCAGGAGGTTGTAAACACCTGATCGGGCAAGTACCGATCCCTAGCGTAATGCGGAAAAATCTCTAAGGATTTGAGACCTCCGAAGAGCTGACCGGCTCTCGCCGCATCATGACAGTCAGTTTTCGGCTTTCACTACTGAGGTGCTCCATCGGGTAAACCAGGGCACAATCGCAGTAGTTCTCCCTTTACTACCTTAGCTGATATAGTGGAACGTAAGGTAGCAAGCACAGGAGCCGGGAAAAACCAACTATTCACCAAAGACATGATTCGGAGCCAATGCATATAGTGCTAAATTCAGGGTGCCTAACTGTACTGTAAGAAGTGTTCGGACTTTGTTGCCATAGTGCGGGGCGCCATGAAGTCCCTGGCAAATATGAAACATACCAAAGTGTACGAGTGCTATCTGATAAGGTTATCGATAGAAAAAGGAAAACAGAAAGGGAGCAAAGGTAATGAGCTGGGGCCCTAAAATTTGGGCCGCCAACTATTTCCATTATAGTTTGATTAGTACGTCAAAGCGCATTGATACAAGTAGTGCGATAAGCAACAAGCTATTTGACATGCCACAACCAAGGGAGAGCTATGTGTGGGTCCTGAAAGCAGGTAGAGTAATCGTTAAAGAAACCACCTAGAAATTCCCCTGTATGTCTGTGCTTCTTGCCATCTTGGTGTATTTATCCTTCGAAAGGACTGCGGGTTAGGCCGTCAGAGGAGGCCTGGGAAAAGAAACCTGAAAAGGAAAAAAGGAAACATTGAAAGTATATGTGTCCGGGAGCGGTCGAGCCGTATTGTGGATCACAAGGTAGGTATGCCTCTGTCTATGCCCATGGTATTTTGAGTGCGTAGTTATGTACGCGCGGTGCGAATGCCGCCACTTGATCGAGATTGGGACGGAGGCAAATTGCTAATCGAGCTCTCGACGAGCCGAGCTATGCTACTGCATAATGGTCCGGACTCTCTTGACAGTGTCCGGGAGTTCAGCCGCTGAATTGAGGTTCTGCTTGAGAAGGCCGCTCTGTACTTCTGCTGCTAAGGCAGCGGTGTGCTCCTCGGTACGGAGGGAGCGTTCCGTGTTTCCATTAACTGTTATGACACCGCGTGGTCCGGGCATCTTGAGCTTGAGATAAGCATAATGTGGCACCGCATTAAATTGAGCAAATGCCGCTCGTCCCAGCAGTGCGTGATAGCCGCTGCGAAAGGGGACGATATCGAAGATCAACTCTTTGCTTCGGAAGTTATCCGGAGATCCGAAGACCACCTCGAGTGTGATGGAGCCCGTGCAGCGGGCCTCTACACCTGGTATGACTCCTTTAAAGGTAGTCTTTGTGGGCTTGATCCGTGATGGGTTAATGCCCATTTTGCGCACTGTATCCTAGTAGAGCAAATTGAGGCTGCTGCCACCATCCATGAGTACTCGCGTCAGGTGGAATCCATCAATGATTGGGCCGAGGACCAGTGCGGCTGAACCGCCATGACGGATACTGGTCGGATGACCCGTCGATCAAAAGTGATCGGGCATGATGACCATGGATTGAATTTTGGGGCGACTGGCTCTATCGCATAGACGTCCCTGAGCGCGCGCTTGCGCTCTCTCTTGGGGATGTGTGTATCATATATCATGTTCACCGTTTTGACCTAAGGAGGAAACTTCTTCTGTCCTCCTGTGTTTGGTTGCCGGGGCTCCTCGTCATTGTCCTCGCTTTGCGATCCCTTTTCCTTGCTCTCGGCGTTTAACTTGCCGGCCTGTTTAAAAACCCAACAATCTCTGTTGGTATGATTGGGTGGTTTATCTGGGGTGCCATGGATCTAGCACGGACGATCGAGTATGCGGTCCAAGCTAGATTGCCCCGAGCTATTTCTTTTATATGGCTTCTTCCGCTGACCGAACTTGGAGCCACTAAATCCGGCGTTGACTGTCGTGTCATCGGTGTTGTCACCATTGTTTCAGCGTTTGTGTGTGTTGCGTCGGAGCTTGCCGTTGCTATTTTTGACCTCGGAGGTGCCCGTTTCACTTGCTGTGTTTTTACTACGGGCCAGCCAACTATCCTCACCCGCACAAAAGCGGGTCATGAGTGCCGTGAGGGCTGCCATGGACTTTGACTTTTCCTGACCGAGGTGGCGGGCGTGCCATTCGTCACGGATGCTATGTTTAAAGGCCGCTAGGGCTTTGGCATCCGGACAGTCGACGATCTAGTTCTTTTTAGTTAGGAACCTAGTCCAGAATTTCCTGGCTGACTCTCCAGGCTGTTGAACTATGTGACTTAAGTCATTGGCATCTGGTGGCCGGACATATGTACCTTGGAAGTTGTCAAGGAAGGCTTCTTCCAAGTCCTCCCACTGCCAATAGAATTTTCTGGCAAACTGTATAACCAGTGCCGAGCTGGCCCTTTGAGTTTGAGTGGGAGGTATTTGATGGCGGGAAGGTCATCTCCGCGGGCCATATGAATGTGGAGAATAAAATCCTCGATCCAAACCGCGGGGTCAGTTGTTCCATCGTATGATTCGATATTTACGGGTTTGAACCCTTCTGAGAATTCATGATCCATTACTTCGTCTGTGAAGCAAAGAGGGTGTGCGATGCCTCTATATCGGGCCACGTCGTGACGTAGCTCCGATGGAGTCCGTCTGCGGTTTTCGGCCCGGGCGTGACTAGACTTGTCACGTCCGAATAGATAGCCGTTGTCACGTGTCGGGGCACGTCCTCGCGATCCGTAGATCGATCTGGTGTTTCCTGCTCTACTGTCCAGGTCCTACCGGAGGTCATATGTACAACCCCGAGCTGCTTTATCTCTGCCTTTACAGCGAGGTGGGACGGGCTGGTGTTCAGCTTGAGTTGCCGCTTTATCCCGACCGCGTGGTGGTCGGTCAGCCGCATTGTGCGATGATGGTACGGGCTGTGGTGCCTCATCATCGAACTAAGGAAGCAATTTACGCTTCGGGTAACTTTTGGCTGGGCGCTTAAGGCCGTATTCTTCGGCTGCTAGGACATCAGTCCATCTGTCGTTGAGCAGATCTTGATCAGCTTGAAGCTGCTGCTGCTTCTTTTTTAGGCTCCTTGCGGTAGCTATTAACTGGCGCTTGAAGTGCTCCTGCTCGAGAGGTTCCTCAGGGACGATAAAATCCTTGTTGCCAAGGCTTACCTCCTCCTTGGAGAGCGGATGATAACTACCGTCCTCCGAGTCTTCGTCTATGGCCTGTTCATCAGGGCTAACTTGCCCATCTTCCCGATTGTCCTGTTTGGCAATTTGTTCGTCGGGGTCTTCTGTGTCTTCGGTGCTATCGGGAGTGTTATCATCTCCTGTGCCGGTGTTGCTGTCTTTGCTGCGGCGTGATTTAGAGCGGCGCCGCTGACGCTGGCGCTTTGGTTGTATCTTAGGAGGGTCATCCTCAACTGGTTTTTCCTTGTCATCGCCGCTATTAACTTTTGGTGCATCCACCATGTATACGTCATACGAGGAAGTGGCCGTCCATCGTCCGGTGAACGGCGGGTTTTGGGCCTCCTCTTCTCCGGCATCGTCGTCCATACCGCCGATGTCTTCAGAGTCATAATCAAGCGTGTCGGTTAGGTCTTCGATAGTGGCTATGAAGTGGGCGGTGGGTGGGAAACAAAATTCTCCATCATCAGCCTCCAGCTCAAACCGGATATAATTCGGCTGAGAGTCCCCCGCTAGGGATAGATTCTTTAACGAGTTCAGCACATCGCCCAAAGGTGAGTGCCAGAAGATGTCCGCGGCGCTGAATTCGGCGATCGATGACCGATCCTGCTCGACACACGCGGACGCACATGGTCCGGAACTTATCGCCGGAAACGAGTCCGAGGTTCCGGTGACACAGACATCACCCGAGGTTAGGTCTGTGTGCGGCTCCAATGCCGCGGAATCTGTGGCTTCCGTGGTGGGGTTGAGCTTCCCGTCCTCGGATGGCGCGATCTGCTCCGGATCTAAGGCCAGAGCGGTTGCAGGTGCAATTTCCTGGGCATGGCCCGATGACAGATTTAAGTCATGTTCATCGTGGCGACGGGGAGCGACTGTCGTGGTCTCAAATCCGCCGAAGATCAAGTCTCCGCGGATATCCGCGATGTAGTTCAAGCTCCCGAATCTGACCTGACGGCCAGGGGCGTAGCTATCGATCTGCTCCAGATGGCCAAGCGAGTTGGCCCGTAGTGCGAAGCCGCGGAACACGAAGATCTGTCTTGGGAGGAAAGTCTCCCCATGGATAGCATCGTTGTTGACGATTGAAGGAGCCATCAAACCCTTTGAGGATGGCGCAGTGGAACTCTCAATGAAAGCACCAATGTTGGTGTCAAAACCGGCGGATCTCGGGTAGGGGGTCCCGAACTGTGCGTCTAAGGTCGATGGTAACAGGAGACAGGGGACACAATGTTTACCCAGGTTCAGTCCCTCTCTATGGAGGTAATACCCTACTTCCTGCTTGATTGATCTTGATGAATATGAGTATTACAAGAGTTGATCTACCACGAGATCGTAATGGCTAAAACCCTAGAAGTCTAGCCTGTATGACTATATATGTTTCCGGACTAAACCCTCCGGTTTATATAGACACCGGAGGGGACTAAGGTTGTACAAAGTCGGTTACAGAGAAAGGAATCTTCGTATTTGATCGCCAAGCTTGCCTTCCACGCCAAGGAGAGTCCTATCCGGACACGAGAGAGAGTCTTCGGTCTGGATCTTCACAGCCCATTAGTCCGGCCCATGTCCAACAGGCCGGACGCCCGAGGACCCCTTAGTCCAGGACTCCCTCAACGAGTATGGGTACGGTATTGCACTACCTGCCCATACCCTACCCATTGCCATCCGTAAACCCGGGCAGTACAACTTTTCGGTGAGAGGGTTGTAGCCACCGGGCTACTGCGGTATGTTCGAAAGAATGACGGCGTCTTCCCTGGCTCTGGTTCGTTCCCGTCCGTGTCCGAGTGCGCTCGCCGCAGCGCCGCCATCTGCCGTTGTCAACATGCTCAACAAATGAGAGGAATTCAGAGAGGACTATATGCCGAGAGGCTGACAGTGGGGACCCACCAGGTCCAAGGCCGTACCCAAGCAAGTGCCTCATTGGAAAAAAAGCGTCCTCCTAATTGTATACTGACGTTGGGGCCCACGGGTTTGTCAACCTAGTCAATAAATGAAATAAATTTACAATGAAGACTGTCATTGGGGAGCTTTTTTTAGGGGTATCAAGGATCTAGCTAGTATCATCTTTTTTCAAAGGGTGAACAAATATCAGCTTGGCCTAGGTTTTGTTTTTTAACGTGTGTAGCCCACGACATACCGACATAGTGGTTTCAACTTATTTTTCGAGGTCCATCATGTATGTACCGGCCTATGGGCCTCCCAGCCTAGGTTTTACTTTTTCTTAAACATTGGCAGCCCAATTTATTTTTTCAATAAAACGCATATCTCTGTTCTATTTATCTATATATAAGAATAATAATGTCATGTCCAATTTATATTTTCCCTTCTAACCACATTATATATATATTAGTACTATTATCGTATATTTAATAGAAACTTATATATACATTATAAAAACATCCCACGTCTTATTAACTATTCAAAATAAATGTTTAACAGAAGTTGGCAAGGAAAATCCTAGTTGTTTTTGTCTCTCAGGCAACAAAAATCCTGGTGATTGTGTACAAAAGCTTGCGAAGATTTTAAGGACCAATGTAACAATAACGCGCTCATTTTTCTTTTGAGCAATAACTCGCTAATTTGTTAATTTTATATATAATAAAATGTGTAGCTCTGGTTTATTTTTTGATATTAATTGCTCCTTCTAACCTAACATTAAATATACAACAAGCCCACTAATTCATGTATTTCAAGAAAGTGCAAATGGGCTGTGATTTCTTAGAAAAAATTAAATGGGTCGCATTAACGCTAAATTATTTGTTCACCCAGCCCAGCAAATGGACTGTAAATTCTAGAAAACATGGGTTAAACAGATGCCACCTTTTTGCAGCCTAACATGTGGGCCAATAGGTCGAAGCCTACGCAAGCCGTTGTCACCTTAGTCAACAAATGATTCTGACGTCCACAGCCATTGGATTTATATCCAACGGCCAACATGCACCTTCAATCTCTCATTTTCTTCCTCCAGCGCCACCGGGACCGCCTGCTCCGGCCTCCGGCGGCTAGTGGCTCTGCTTAGCATGCATCGCTTCAAAGCGCTACCCCACCGTCGGCCAGGCTATTGAAGGAAATATGCCCTAGAGGCAATAATAAAGTTGCTATTTTATATTTCCTTATATCATGATAAATGTTTATTATTCATGCTAGAATTGTATTAACCGGAAACTTGATACATGTGTGGATACATAGACAAAACACCGTGTCCCTAGTAAGCCTCTACAAGACTAGCTCGTTAATCAAAGATGGTTAAGTTTCCTAACCACAGACATGTGTTGTCATTTGATGAACGGGATCACATCATTAGGAGAATGATGTGATGGACAAGGCCCATCCGTTAGCTTAGCATATTGATCATTCGGTTTTATTGCTATTGCTTTCTTCATGTCATATACATATTCCTTTGACTATGAGATTATGCAACTCCCGAATACCAGAGGAATACCTTGTGTGCTATCAAACGTCACAACGTAACTGGGTGTTTATAAAGATGCTCTACAAGTATCTCCGAAGGTGTTTGTTGGGTTGGCATAGATCGAGATTAGGATTTGTCACACCGAGTATCGGAGAGGTATCTCTGGGCCCTCTCGGTAATGCACATCATAATAAGCCTTGCAAGCAATGTGACTAATGAGTTAGTTGTGGGATGGTGTATTACGGAACGAGTAAAGAGACTTTCCGGTAATGAGATTGAACTGGGTATGAAGATACCGACGATCGAATCTCGGGCAAGTAACATACCGATGACAAAGGGAATAACGTATGTTGTCATTATAGTACGACCGATAAAGATCTTCATAGAATATATGGGAACCAATATGAGCATCCAGGTTCTGCTATTGGTTATTGACCAGAGACATGTCTCGGTCATGTCTACATAGTTCTCGAACCCGCAGGGTCCGCACACTTAACGTTCGATGACGATTTTGTATTATATGAGTTATGTGATTTGGTGACCGAATGTTGTTCGGAGTCTCGGATGAGATCACGGACATGGCGAAGAGTCTCGAAATGGTCGAGAGGTAAAGATTCATATATAGGACGATGATATTCGTACACCGGAAGTGTTCTGGGGGTACCAGGTACATATCGGGTCACCGGAAGGGGTTCCGGGCATCCCCCCGGCAACTACATGGGCCTAATGGGCCAAGAAGGGGACAAACCAGCCCCTAGGGGGCTGGTGCGCCCCATGTAGGCCAAAATAAGGGGGAAGGAAAGAGGAGAAGAGAGAAAGGAAGGGGAGGGATCCGACCTCCCCCTTCCTTCTCTCCTCCCTCCTCCTTCCTTCCCCCTCCGGATGAATATGGAAGGGGGAGGCCGAATTGGGAGGCGCCCCTCCTCCCCTCCAACCTATATATATGGGGGGCACCGCTAGTGTCACAGCCCTAGAATACATGAGTGAATTAGTTGTAACTGCACTCATGCATCATGTCTAAAATTCCTGAAAATTGAATTGAGGTTTGTTGAAACCCTCAGAAATCAGTTCAAAAATAACCAACTTTAAAAACTTCTCAAATGAGTCCAGGAAAATGTTCCTGTTATTATATAAAAATATTGGCAAGAGGTAAAATTCAAACCAATATTTTTAGGAGCCCAGAAACATTTATTTTGGCCATTTGAATTAATCCAATAATTATTTGCTTTGGATTTATATTTAATTTATATTAATATAACTCCAATAATTCTGGGAGTTGTGAGTGGCTTTGTGTATATTTTAGCAAGCCATATAATAACCTACATAATTTATTAAAATGATTTAGTGGCTAAACTAAATCAGAACAGAGGAAATGAAATAGTAAAAGAAATATAGGAAAAGAGAGAGAGAGTTAGTACCTGGCCTCACCTGTGCAGCCCACCTGGCCGGCCCAGCTGGCGGCCCAGCCAACTGGCCCAGTCCATCACCGCAGCCCCCTCTGTCACCTTCCTCCTCGCGCCACTAGGCACGGGTGTGTGCCCGCGGAGCGCTAGCACGCGCGCGGCCACCGACGGCCACCTCCTGCTTCTGCCGATGCCTTGGACGACTCCAGACGACGCCACACACCCCCCTAGAATCTCCTCTCTCTCCCCCGAACGCTCTGCCCCTCCTCTGTTCTTCCCACCCGAACGCCTTCGTCGCCGCCGCTCGCCACCACCGCGGACACCGCCATCCCGGCGACGCCCTGAGATGCCCAAGAGCTCCGCCTAGTACCCCTCTTCCTCCTCGTCGAGCTATGCAACGCCAGACGCCCCCGAGCGCCTCCACGCCGTCTTCTTCAACCTCCCAACGCCGGAGATCTCCATCGCCGCCCCGCTTGCTCCGGCCCCTCCCCGAGCCCACTGACCAACCCTGCGGAACTGCTGTGAGCTCCTACGCCCTCGCCCCTCTCCCCGTCGACGCGTTCGTCCTCTAGCCGTGTTTTCCACCTCGGCCGAAGCTCGCCGCCGCCGTCCATGGCGCCGCCGCGGCCACAGCTGCTGCCACCCGCATCCGAGCTCATCAACGCGCTCAGCGCACCCCTAGGAGCATGATGCACTCACCAGCTCCTCCCCTGGTGCTCTGTAGCCCCGTTTCCATCGATGTCTGAACTCCGGCCGCCGCCTTTGAGCTCGCCGCCGTCGATTTAGGTCGCCCCCAGTGAAACTGATTGCTCCACTAGATGCGCGCGTACGCCAGCTCGACGTAGCTCCAAACCGCGCCGCAAATCACCGCCTGTAGCGCCGTCCCGAGCAACTCCGGCGTGCGACCGCCGTGCCTTTGGTCGCCGGCGTCAACTGCTGACATGGCGCCAGATTAGTTATCACTAATGACCCGGCTAAATACCCTTAGTGCCACTGCCATGTGGGCCCTGTGCCTGTTTAGTTTAGTTTAATTTTCTGTTTAGATTAGTTCATAACCCAGTGGGACCCACTTGTCAGCATTGACTTTGCTGACGTGGCTTTTGACCGGTCCCACCTGTCTGTGACTCGTGCCAGCACTGTGAGACTGACGTGTGGGACCCACAGGTCAGGTTTGACCCTGGTCAGCCCCTGTTGACCTGATTACGTCACACCGACGTCATGCTAACGCAGTAATGCTTTTCTGGATTTTAAATAAATCTAAATGATTTATTTATATTCAGAAAATGTTTAAAACTTCTAAAAATCATAGAAATTAATCCATAGCTCAGAATTAAAAGATTTATATATGAAAAATGGTCAGAAAAATCCAATCTATCCATCTGTACCATTTTCATGCATGTTAGAACAACTTGTAGCTGCTGTTTAGGACAAATCATATAAATGGCATTTGAATATCCACATATGGAGTTTGAATTTGAATCTTGGATTCAAACCAACTTCATTTAATCTGGTTGCTAGATGCATTAGCTCAAATCACATCATACTACCATGTCATGATCATGCATCATATTGTCGCATTGCATTGATTGTGTTCTTTCTCTGTTGCCGGTATTTGTTCCCTCTCGATAGACGTGTTCCGACGACGTGATCGATGACACCGATGAAGAGCTATACTATCTTCAGAAGTGCCAAGCAAGCAAAACCCCCTTGTTCATTCCGACACAATCCCACCCTCTCGCTCCTGCTCTCTTTTACTGCATTAGGACAACAACGATTCAACTGTTACATGCTGCGGTAGTTGAACCCCTTTGCCTCTGCATGACCTGTCATTGCCACAGTAAATAGATGAAACCCACTAGCATGAGTAGGAGTTGTTTGAGCCCTGTTGTGCCTACTCATTCATGCTTGGTTGTCATGCCTGCTACTGCTTAGAGTTGAGTCAGGTCTGATTCACCGGAGATGAATCGGAGGTGTGTGAACATGTCCTACTGTTGAGAGCTAAGTGTGTGAACACGATTTGGTAAAGGTAGCGGTGAGGGGCCATGTAGGAGTACATGGTGGGTTGTCTCATTGAAGCCGTCCTCAGGAACTGAGTTCTGTGTTTGTGATCCATGAACAGCTACTACTACACATTGGGATCCTTAATTGACTCTCTCAGCTTCTTAACCACCCGTGTCCTCTGTCCAGGAGTTGCAAGTAGTTTGTGGTGTTTGTAGTATGCTGGAGGCCATGCGCAGCGCTGACCCGAGGGGTGGGCTGTGATGCGGTAGGCACGTGGCCGGGTATACCGGGCGCCCGTTTGGTGTCACGGAACCCTGTACACATCGTTCAGGGCCATATGTGGAAACCTCGGCCGGACTCCCTGCGGATGGAACCTGAATAGGCGATAAACCTGGACTAGAGACTTGAGTGTTTAGGTAGGCCGTGGCCGACACCCTCGCTGGGCTTCCGCTTGAAGGTTGCCGAGTACATGTCGTGTAAACGGCGATAAGTGGTGAGAGTGTGTGTGAAGAAGTACACCCCTGCAGGGTTAACATCATCTATTCGAATAGCCGTGTCCGCGGTAAAGGACTTTTGGGTTGCCTGTACAGTTCATAGACAAATGAAAGTGGATACTCTAAAACTCGCAAGATAAGCGTGAGTGCTATGGATGGCCTTCTCGTAGGGAGACGGGAGCGGATCCATAGTGGTGTATTGATATGGTGAATATGTGGACTCATGTGCGCCACCTCAAAAGAGTTACTTGCAGTCGTAGTTCAGGATAGACACCGAGTCAAAGCTGGCTTGCTGCAGTCAAACTCCACCACCCCCCTTTATTGATACCGATGCATATGTAGTTAGTTCTGATGTAAGTCTTGCTGGGTACATTTGTACTCACGTTTGCCTATTTATGTTTTTGCAGAGAGACGTCAGTCTCGCTAGTAGTTCCGCGTGGACTTCGATGTTTAGCTTGTTACCTCAGCTACGATCTTGTGCCCTCGGCAGGGTCTTGTAGATAGTCAGGCTTCTTAGCCTTCTTCATTTGTAGTTGTCTGTACTCAGACAAGTTAAGCTTCCGCATGTGCTTGTTGCTTGTATGCTCTATATGTTGGGGTCATGAGACCCATGTTTGTAATACTTGGCTCCTCGGAGCCTAATGAATAAATACTTGAGTCGTAGAGTTATGTTGTGATGCCATGTTGTATTTACACATATCGAGCATATTGTGTGTATGATTGAAATGCTTGGTATGTGTGTGATCCGACAACCTAGTTGTTTATCCTTGGTAGCCTCTCTTATGGGGAAATGTAGTCTTGTGCTTCCATGAGCCATAGCAGTCCGCTACAGCCTGGTTCACCGGAGTCCTGCTAGCCCAGCACTACTGCTCCGGAACACTTGACTGGCCGGCATGTGATTCACTTCGTTCCTGTGTCTTTCCCTTCGGGGAAATGTCACGCGGTGACATCCGGAGTCTTGCCTAGCCTGCTACAGCCCGGTTCACCGGAGTCCTGTTAAGCCAGTGCTACAGCCCGGATTCGCACGCTGCTGACCAACATGCTCGATGTTGATTCATGTATGCATGTCCCCGTAAGTTAGTGCCACTTTGGGTTCATGACTAGTCCTGTCGGCCCGGGTTCTCTGTCATATGGATGCTAGCGACACTATCATATACGTGAGCCAAAAGGCGCAAACGGTCCCGGACCATGGTAAGGCGACACCTGTGGGAATACCGTGCGTGAGGCCGCAAAGTGATATGAGGTGTTACCGGTTAGATCGATGTGACTTGGAATCGGGGTCCTGACAGCTAGAACACACAACATTGATTCCTAGCCGTGTGCGGTGCCCCCCTCCACAGTTTACGCCTCCGGTCATATTGTCGTAGTGCTTAGGCGAAGCCCTGGGTGAATCACTTCACCATCACCATCACCACGCCGTTGTGATGGCGAGACTCTCCCTCGACACTTTGCTGGATCAAGAGTTCGAGGGGCGTCATCGAGCTGAACGTGTGCAGAACTCGGAGGTGCCGTACGTTCGGTGCTTGATCGGTCAGATCTAGAAGAAGTTCGACTACATCAACCGCGTTGTCAAACGCTTCTGCTTTCGGTCTACGAGGGTACGTGGACACACTCTCCCCCTCTCGTTGCTATGCATATCCTAGATAGATCTTGCGTGAGCATAGGATTTTTTTTGAAATTGCATGCTACGTTCCCCAAAAGTGGCATCCGAGCCAGGTTTATGCATAGATGATATGCACGAGTAGAACACAAAGAGTTGTGGGCGGTGATCGTCATACTGCTTACCACCAATGTCTTATTTTGATTCGGCGGTATTGTTTGATGAAGTAGTCCGGACCAACCTTACATGACCACGTTCATGAGACCGGTTCCACCGATAGACATGCAACTAGTTTTGCATAAAGGTGGTTGGCGGGTGTCTGTTTCTCCAACTTTAGTTGAATCGGATTTGACTGTGGCCGGTCCTTGTTGAAGGTTATAACAGCAAACTTGATAAATCACCGTTGTGGTTTTGATGCGTAGGTAAGAACGGTTCTTACTAGAAGCCCATAGCAGCCACGTAAAACTCGCAAAAACAAAGTAGAGGACGTCTAACTTGTTTTTGTAGGGCATGTTGTGATGTGATATGGTCAAGACATGATGTGATATACGTTATTGTATGAGATGATCATGTTTTGTAAAAAGTTATCGGCAACTGGCAGGAGCCTTATCGTTGTCGCTTTATTGTATGAAATGCAAACGCCATGTAATTGGTTTACTTTATCACTATGCGTTAGCGATAGTTGTAGAAGGAATAGTTGGCGAGACGACAACGACGCTACGATGGAGATCAAGGTGTCAAGCCGGCGATGATGGAAATCATGACGGTGCTTTGTAGATGGAGATCAAAGGCACAAGATGATGATGGCCATATCATGTCACATATTTCGATTACATGTGATGTTTATCTTTTATGCATCTTATTTTGCTTAGTACGGCTGTAGCATTATAAGATGACCCCTCACTAAAATTTCAAGGTATAAGTGTTCTCCCTGAGTATGCACCATTGCGACAGTTCATCGTGCCGAGACACCACGTGATGATCGGGTGTGATAAGCTCTACGTTCACATACAATGGGTGCATGACAGTTTTACACATGCGGAATACTAGGGTTAAACTTGACGAGCCTAGCATGTACAGACATGGCCTCGGAACACTAGAGACCGAAAGGTCGAACGTGAATCATATAGTAGATATGATCAACATAGAGATGTTCACCATTGAAAACTACTCCATCTCACGTGATCATTTAGATGACTCGAGGGATGCCTATCTAAGTGGGAGTTCTTAAGTAATTTGATTAATTTAACTTAATTTATAATGAACTTAATCCTGATAGTATTAGCATATCTATGTTGTAGATCAACAGCTCGCGTATAGCTTCCATGTTTTATTTTTGATATGTTCCTAGAGAAAACTAAATTGAAAATGATATTAGCAATGATGCGGACTGGGTCCGTGATCTGAGGATTATCCTCATTGCTGCATAGAAGAATTATGTCCTTGATGCACCGCTAGGTGACAGACCTATTGGAGGAGCAGATGCAGACGTTATGAACGTTTGACAAGCTCGGTATGATGACTACTTGATAGTTTAGTGCACCATGCTTTACGGCTTAGAACCGGGACTTCAAAAATGTTTTGAACGCCATGGAGCATATGAGATGTTCCAAGAGATGAAAATGATATTTCAGACTCATGCCCGTGTTAAGAGGTATGAGACCTCTGACAAGTACTTTGCCTATAAGATGGAGGAGAATAGCTCAACCAGTGAGCATGTGCGCAGAATGTCTGGGTACTACAATCACTTGAATCAAGTGGGAGTTAATCTTCCAGATAATATAGTGATTGACAGAGTTCTGTAGTCACTATCACCAAGTTACTAGAACTTCATGATGAACTATAATATGCAAGGGATGACGAAAACGATTCCCAAGCTCTTCGCGATGCTGAAATCGGCAAAGGTAGAAATCAAGAAATAGCATCAAGTGTTGATGGTTAACAAGACCACTAGTTTCAAGAAAAAGGCAAAGGGAAAGAAAGGGAACTTCAAGAAGAATGGCAAGCAAGTTGCCACTCCTGTGAAGAAACCCAAAGCTAGACCTAAGCCTGAAATTGAGTGCTTCTACTACAAAGGGAATGGTCACTGGAGGCGGAACTACTCCAAAAACTTGGCGGATAAGAAGGATGGCAAAGTGACCAAAGGTATATTTGATATACATGTTATTGATGTGTACTTTACTAGTGTTCATAGTAGCCCCTGGGTATTTGATACCGGTTCAGTTGCTAAGATTTGTAACTCGAGACAGGAGTTGCAAAATGAACAGATACTAGTTAAGGGAAAGGTGACGATGTGTGTTGGAAGTGATTCCAAGGTTGATAAGATCACCATCGCACACTCCCTTTACCTTCGGGGTTAGTGTTGAACCTAAATAAATGTTATTTGGTGTTTGCGTTGAGCATGAATATGATTGGATCATGTTTATTGCAATACGGTTATTCATTTAAGTCAAAGAATAATTGTTGTTCTATTTACATGAATAAAACCTTCTATGGTCATACACTTAATATAAATGATTTATTGAATCTCGATCATAGTGATATATTCATAATATTGATGCCAAAAGATGCAAAGTTGATAATTAATGATAGTGCAACATACTTGTGGCACTGCCGTTTAGGTCATATTTAAAGCGCATGAAGGAACTCCATGCAGATGGGCTTTTGGAATCACTTGATTATGAATCATTTGATACTTGCTAACCATGCCTCATGGGCAAGATGACTAAAACTCCGTTCTCCGGAACAATGGAGCGAGCCAATGACTTACTGGAAATAATACATACTAATGTATGTGGTCCGATGAGTGTTGAGGCACGCGACGGGTATCGTTATTTTCTGACCTCACAAATGGTTTGAGCAGATATGGGTATATCTACTTAATGAAACACATGGGTATATCATCGTAACAAGAAAATAAAGTTTCTACAATCTGATTGCGGAGGCGAATATTTGAGTTATGAATTTGGCCTTCAATTAAAACAATGTGGAATAGTTTCACAACTCACGCCACCTGGAACACCACAGCGTAATGGTGTGTCTGAACGTCATAACCGTACTTTATTAGTTATGGTGCGATCAATGATGTCTCTTACCGATTTACCACTATCGTGTTGGGGTTATGCATTAGAGACAACCGCATTCACATTAAATAGGGAACCATCTAAATCCGTTGAGATGACACCATATGAACTGTGGTTTGGCAAGAAACCTAAGTTGTCATTTCTTAAAGTTTGGGGTTGCGATGCTTATGTGAAAAATCTTCAGCTTGATAAGCTCGAACCCAAATCGGAGAAGTGCGTCTTCATAGGATACCCAAAGGAGACTATTGGGTACACCTTCTATCACAGATCCGAAGGCAAGATCTTTGTTGCTAAGAATGGATCCTTTCTGGAGAAGGAGTTTCTCTCGAAAGAAGTGAGTGGGAGGAAAGTAAAACTTGATGAGGTAATTGTACCTTCTCTCGAATTGGAAAGTAGCTCATCACAGAAAAACCGTTCCCGTGATGCCTACACCAACTAGAGAGGAAGCTAATGATAAAGATCATGAAACTTTAGATCAAGTTACTACCAAACCTCGTAGGTCAACCAGAGCACGTTCCGCACCAAAGTGGTATGGTAATCCTGTTCTGGAAGTCATGTTATTAGACCATGATGAACCTACAAACTATAATGAAGCGATGATGAGCCCAGATTCCGCAAAATGGCTTAGGCCATGAAATCTGAGATAGGATCCATGTATCACAACAAAGTATGGACTTTGGTTGACTTGCCCGATGATCGGCAAGCCATTGAGAAGAAATGGATCTTCAAGAGGAAGACATACACTGATGGTAGTGTTACTATCTGCAAAGCTTGACTTATCGCAAAAGGTTTTCAACAAGTTCATGGTGTTGACTACGATGAGACTTTCTCACCCGTAGCGATGCTTAAGTCTGTCCGAATCATGTTAGCAATTGCCGTATTTTATGAAATCTGGCAAATGGATATCAAAACTGCATTCCTTAATGGATTTCTTAAAGAAGAGTTGTATATGATGCAACCAAAAGGTTTTGTCGATCCTAAAGGTGCTAACAAAGTGTGCAAACTCCAGCGATCCATCTATGGACTGATGCAAGCATCTCAGAGTTGGAATATACGCTTTGATAAGGTGATCAAAGCATATGGTTTTATGCAGACTTATGGTGAAGCTTGTATTTACAAGAAAGTGAGTGGGAGCTCTACAGCATTTCTGATATTATATGTGGATGACATATTATTGATTGGAAATGATATAGAATTTTTGGACAGCATAAAAGGATACTTGAATAAGAATTTTTCAATAAAAGACCTCGGTAAAGCTGCTTATATATTAGGCATCAAGATCTATAAAGATAGATCAAGACGCTTGATAAGATTTTTCAATGAGTACATACCTTGACAATATTTTGAAGGAGTTCAAAATGGATCGGTCAAAGAAAAAGTTCTTGCCTGTATGGTAAGGTGCGAAGTTGAGTAAGACTCAAAGCCCGACCACGGCATAAGATAGAGAGAGAATGAAAGTCATTCCCTATGCCTCAGCCATAGGTTCTATAAAGTATGCCATGCTGTGTACCAGACCTATTGTGTACTTTGCGATGAGTTTAGCAAGGGGGTACAATAGTGATCTAGGAATAGATCACTAGACAACGGTCAAAATTATCCTTAGAGGACTAACGAAATATTTCTCGATTATGGAGGTGATAAAGAGTTCGTCGTAAAGAGCTACGTCGATGCAAGCTTTGACACCGACCTGGATGACTCTGAGTCTCGATTTGGATACATATTAAAAGTGGGAGCAATTAGCTAGAGTAGCTCCATGCAGAGCATTGTAGACATAGAAATTTGCAAAATATACGGATCTGAATGTGGCAGACCCGTTGACTAAACTTCTCTCACAAGCAAAACATGATCACACCTTATTACTCTTTGGATTAAAAGAAAGCGGATGGTTCTATTGAAGAAGAATGAACTAGATTATTAACTCTAGTAAACCCTTTGGGTGTTGGTCACATGGCGATGTGAACTATAGGTGTTAATCACATGGCGATGTGAACTAGATTATTGACTCTAGTGCAAGTGGGAGACTGAAGGAAATATGCCCTAGAGGCAATAATAAAGTTGTTATTTTATATTTCCTTATTCATGATAAAAGTTATTATTCATGCTAGAATTGTATTGACCGGAAACTTAAATACATGTGTGAATACATAAACAAATACCGTGTCCCTAGTATGCCTCTACTAGACTAGCTCGTTGATCAAAGATGGTTAAGGTTTCCTAACCATAGACATGTGTTGTCATTTGATAACGGGGTCACATCATTCAAGACCCATCTGTTAGCTTAGGATATTGATCGTTCAGTTTATTGCTATTGCTTTCTTCATGTCAAATACATATTCCTTCGACTATCACTACAAAAAAAGACACATCCGTGACATTTTGGGCCGAACGAATTTTTTCTGTCATACTTATGACACTTCTATGACGATAATTGTGACAAAACCTGGTATCATCATAGATGTGGTGGGCTCCTACTTCTATGACAAAAAATCATGACAGAAAATGGGCTTTTCGTCCTGGGCGGGCCGGAGACGCAGCTGCATCACATTCTTTGGGCCGTCCATGACGGAAAAAACCGTGCTAGAAGCGAGGGCTAGGAAAATATCAGGGTGTTCCCGGTTACGGTGGGTGGTCGGGGCCGAGCGATGCGCGTTTCTCTCGTACACGCACGCGCGTGTGTGTGCGAGGCGTTGGGCTCTAACTGAACCCGAGCGAGGCGTTCGCCTACTGAACCCGAGCGATTGCACTGCAGGCTACGCGTTACTGAACCCGAGCGATCAATCGATGGCTGTTAACTGAACCCAATCGAGCGATACCTTCGCTACTGCTGCTAACTGAAGCCAATCGATGCTGCCTCTAGATGAACAGTGAGCATTGCTCGGGGGTTTGGATGAACAGTTCCCAGTGGGGGTGGATGAACAGGACCCCGTGGTGTTGCCTCTGGATGAACAGGACCCCGATCGATCGAGCCGGTTGGGGCTGGATGAACAGGACCCCGTGGAGGGCTGGATGAACAGTAGATGGTGGAGGGCTGGATGAACAGTAGCCCGTGGAGGGGTGGTTGAACAGGAGCCCGTGGAGAGGGCTGGTTGAACAATAGCCGGTGGAGTAGCGCGCGGTGGAGGCTGGATGAACAGTCGCAGGTGGAGGCTGGAGGAGGTCGACGGTGGATGAACATTAGCCCGTGGAGGCTGGAGGGGGTCGATGGTGGAGATGAACAGTATCTCGTGGAGTCCCGTTTTGCGGTACGCCACACCCCTCCCGATGAACAGGACCCCCGTTTCGACCGTAGCGCTCCAACACAAGTCCGTTTCCTCCGTTTTGCGGTATGCCACACCCCTCCCGATCAACAGGACTCCGTTTCAACCGTAGGAGGTCCGTTTCCTCCATTTTGCGGTACACCAGACCCCTCCCGATGAACAGGATCCCGTTTTGAACATGGCCGGTCGAACACAAGGCCGTTTCCTCCATTCTGCGGTATGCCAGGCCTCGTTTCCATCGGCTGTTCCGTCCAAGCCGGTTGGCTCCCACGCATTCCGTTGCCTCCCAATGAACACGATGCATTCCGTTGCCTCCCCATGAACACGACGATGACGTTGTTTCTCCGTTCCGACCCAGCCATGTACACGAGCCCTGGCCGTACGTATGCGCGAGTAGGCGTTCGAGACCCCGCCCGTATGTACGTACGTGACCGTATTTTCTTTCTTGCACACTGGCCGCTGTACGTACGTGTACATGCTATATGCGCGCCTCTACTACGACACGTGCACACCTCTACATCGACCAGTCAGTATGTACACATTTGCGACCAGAATGACAACGCTACGTACGCTTCGACCAGGTGGGTCCCGACTGTCAGGCACTTCCTTGCGTGCGAAGATGTAGCTGGTGGGTCCCAGCAGTCAGGGGGGCGAATCGTTTTTTTGCCCGGACGCACTTCCTTGCGTGCGAAGATGTAGCTGGTGGGTCCCAGCAGTCAGGGGGAAACGTTTTTTTTGCGAAATATGGTGGCCCGTCCGGTGGGTCCCTTCTGTCAGGTGGAGGAATAATTATTTTGCGTGTAATAAGGAGGCACTTCCTTGCTGCGGCCGTGGACCCAGCTGTCAGCCTCTCCACGTACAGTCCACGTTTGATGGAAGTCATTCCTTGACCACGTTGACCACGCCGCGCCGAGAGCACCAGGGCGGTGGACGACGGTGAGGCCTAGGAAGGGACAACGAGGAGCCGGGGAAGACGTGGCAGTGGATGCCCACACGTAGAGGAGTATGAGGGTTCACTGGTTCACTGCGATGTGAGGCTGCCGTCGCCACAAAATAACAGGGGGTGTGGGTGAGTAATGGGATGGCCTGGCCAGCGGTGGGAGTAGTAGGGGGCGGTGAGGCCTCCGCGACATCGCAGCTGACCACGGGAGGCAGGAGCACGAGGCACGACCGGCGCTGGTTTGGGCGGCTGGAGCAAGAAGACCAGAGGTTGAAGGAGCACTACGGCTGTTGGATGGACATCGTACGGTCAGTGGAGCTAGAATCGTGCATATTGACTAAGTTGACAAAGCCCTCCGTCCCCGTCAACTTAGTAGGCCCACAAGTCAGCCTGCCACTATACTGGGTCCCAGCTGGCAGGGGGAGTATTCATTTTTTATGCGTAATAAGGAGGCACTTCCTTGCGTGCGAAATATAGCTGGTGGGTCCGAGCTATCAGTGGCAGTAATGTTTTTTTCGTGAAATACAGAGGCCCTTTCGATGGGTCCCAGATGTCAGGTGGAGGAATCATTATTTTGCGCGTAATAAGGGGGCATTTCCTTGCGTGCGGCCGTGGACCCAGCTGTCAGCCTCTCCACGTACAGTCCACTATAGATGCATGTCGGTCGTTGACCACGTTGACCAGGCCGCGCCGAGAGCACCAGGGTGGTGGATGACGGCGAGGCTTAGGAAGGGAACGACACGGAGCCAGGGAAGACTCAGCAGTTGTTTCCCACGCAGAGGGGAGTACGACTGTACGAGGGTTTACTGGTTCGTCTACCGTCGTCGGAGAATAACAGCAGGTGTGGGTGAGTAGAGGGATGACTAGGCCAGCAATGGGAGTACGGTGGGGCGGTGAGGCCTGCGCGGCAGCACAGCCAGCCGCGGGGAGGAGGGAGCAGGCAGTCCTGCCGGGGCTTGTTTGAGCGGCTGGAGTAGGAAGAGCAGAGATTGAAGAAGCACGACGGCCGTTGGATGGACATCCAACAGTCACTGCTTGTGCGTCAACCTTTTTTTAGGAAAGCCTCGAATCTATGGAAAACAGCTTTCAGCCCATCTGCCATTATTTCTAATAATTTACAGCCCATTTGCTAATTCTTAAGGTTTTTTTTGGAGCCCATATTCTTTTTGTTAGCATTACAGCCCATATTGTGGCCACGGTTAAAAAATTGTACGAAATTTTGCATATTTTGGTGCGGTCCGACTATTTTTAATCCCGAAATTTCGAGTCACATTCAAACTGATTTTAAAAATAAATGTATATCAATATATAATCCAACAAATTGTCCACACATAAAAATCAATGCAATTTAAAATCTCAAAACGAAAAAAAGGAATTTAAAACTAATTGCCGGTTTGATGTGTTTTAAAAATGTACAGCCCATTTCTCATTACTGATAGGCCATTTTCTCGGCCAGCCGAATGAAGCTCTCCTCATCTTGAAAGATTTGCAGCCCAACATGCGTGACAAAGCGACTTACTTGGCAAATCACAAAAAAACTGGGCTGTGGCCGTGGACCCAGCTGCGGCCGTGGACCCAGCTGTCAGCCTCTCCACGTACAGTACTCTTCCGATGGAAGTCGGTCGTTGACCACATTGACCACGCCGCGCCGAGAGCACCAAGGCGGTGGACGACGGCGAGGCATAGGAAGGGGACGACGCGGAGCCGGGGAAGACGTGGCAGTGGATGCCCACACGGAGAGGAGTACGAGGGTTCACTGGTTCGGTTGCGGTGTGAGGCTGCAATCGCCGGAGAATAACATGGGGTGTGGGTGAGTAGAGGGATGCCCTAGCCAGCGGTGGGAGTAGTAGGGGGCGGTGAGGCCTCCGCGGCATCACAGCCGGCCATGGGAGGTAGGAGCACGCGGCATGACCGGCGCTGGTTTGGGCCGCTGGAGCAAGAAGACCCGAGGTTGAAGAAGCACTACGGCCGTTGGATGAACATCGTACGGTAACTGGAGCTAGAATCGTTCATATTGACTAAGTTGACAAAGCCCTCCGTCCCCGTCAACTTGGTAGGCCCACAAGTCAGCCTCCCACTATGCTGGGTTCCAGCTGGCAGGGGGAGTATTCATTTTTTTGTGCATAATAAGGAGGCACTTCATTGCATGCGAAGATAGCTGGTGGGTCCGACCTGTCAGCGGGGGGCATGTTTTTTTTTGCGAAATACAGAGGCCCTTCCGGTGGGTCCCGGATGTCAGGTGGAGGAATCAAAGACTTGAGAAGGCGTACAGAACAAGCTAGTGTACCAGTAAAGAGACGTTGCTGAGTTTTAGAAAAAAGAGAGACGTGCTCCTGTTGCTGGTTATCCAAACCTAGACTATGACTATATGTGGTGCTATGCTACTCTGCAAGTAATGAAACTGACATATCCAACGTTCGCTTCTCCTCTTCTCTACTTACTCTGCCTAGCATCAGAAGCTCTGGCCGCAGCAACCATGTCCGCTGGCTGCTCGTCCACCCGCTCTTCAGTAGGCAACAACCAAATATGCGCCAAGTCGCCACCCGTACCATCGCGTGTGGGTCTCATCACACCCCCGCCGGCACGCGCACCGCAGCTGGTTGCTCATCGCAACCCGCTGCCGTTGGTGTGGTGCCACTGCTGCAAATCACGCAGAGTCATCCGTCATGTCTCAACCACAATCCTCAACCCTGGCCGAGTCTTCTACAATGCCCGAATCATGGGGTAATAATATGTTTAAGTGTTGTTCTGTTGCTTTCAGTTGCTGATTTTTTAATAGTTTGGTTGATGATCTTCCAATTTGATTCATGCAGAAAAGGGAAGATTCGTGTGATTTGCATTTCTGGGAAGTTGCTGATGTGGGGGAGTGCAACTACGCTGATTATTTGGTTAGCCGAGGAATCCCAATACCAGCAGGTTGGGGTGTTGGACAAGTAACTGAAGGAACGGCAGAAGAGGAAGATTCAGAGCAGAAGGTTAAAGATGCAGTTCCTCTGATCATGTCCAAGCAACAGCTGCTGAATGGCCTTGACATCAATGAGGAGATGAAAGAGCTTGTGAAGATAATTGGCAAAATCGATGTGCTCTATAGGATGATTGTCTCTTTATTTGCAGTGTATGTAGCACTCGTGATGTATTCAGTGGCTATGACATGAGCACTTTGCTGAAACTAGTAATGAATGAAATCTGTGTAGCAGGCTGGGCGTAGTGTTGTGAACATCTAATGATTTCTATTAACGGAAATCAGGGGGTATCCCCTTTTGTTCATAAATAAATAAATAGCGGAGGCCCTTTTGTTCATAAATAAATAAATTAGCAGAGGCCCTGTCGGGTCAGCTTTGTTCTCATTCGAAGACGTCGAGCAAATTGCAGTCCAACAACAAACTATGTCATCAAATTCAAGTTTCACAGCCAAATATGAGTACAACTAAACAACAATGTCATCATGTTTTAGTCGTCATACAATCACTAAACACAAATCAGCATACATAACAAGTGATGTTCTCACAGGAAAATACTAAACAACATGTTCATCAGGTTTCAGTTGTCATAGCAAACACAATTTCACATAGTAGATAAAAAACGTCTTTTGACAGGCAAATACGACAAAAGCAATGTAATCATCATCCGCAGCAGCAGCGTCAACATCTTCGCCATGTGTATCAGTCTGAATCGTAATTCCCCACGGTGTCATCTTCTTCTTCGTCCTCGAACGTTGGCTTCTTCTTGATCAACTCTTGTATGTCCACAGCACGACAGGCAATCTTTTCGCCGGCGTCATTGACGTGATGGTTCTCAAAGATATTAGGAACATCTGTGTTATCTTGTACATCAGGAGCAGTGTAAGCATCATCTTGTTGTGCAACTTCATTAAACGAATTCCTCTGCTCAAACCTTTGCAATACTCTCCAGTCATCGCTACGTGCAAACGTGTCTACCAAGAAAAATATCTGTGTTGCTTGATTTTCCAAAATAAAATGCTCGTTGGTCTGGTACGCCGCCTTGACATTGATGGATTTGAAATAATCATCAGCTCTGGGCTTTGCGATCCTGAAAAATAGGTTATACCAACGACAGCACAACAGAACCACACACCGATGATCCTCGAAACTGGAGATATACTGCAACTGAACAATGTCTGTTATGTTAGCATAAATTTCAGTTGTCTCTTTGTCATACGTATCCGTGCTCATGATGGCACTGTTTTGTGTCTTCCTGCCTTCGTCTCGTGCAAGGGTGTTGTAGCGCACATCTCCAACAACGCAAGATTCATAATGTCTTACCCGAGTATCGGGACCCATTGCTAGTGAGTAAAGGGCATTATCAACTGCCTGCCCATCGTCCCGCATCTTCTTAACCTATGGTTAGAAAATAGACAAGCTGATCATCTTATGTACTCAATATATTAAAAAAACTGACAGTGCAATTCAAAAGCTTACATGGCTCTTGAACCATTTCGCAAATCCTGCCATAACCAGTTTGTCAATGTTTCTTGGATTTTGCGGCAGTAACTCCGTTTTGTAGATGCTGCACAACATAGTGATCACGTCAGACATCTAAATATATAAGAATGTGATGCAAGTTTAGTAGATTACGATGTATAAGCTGCAGTACTTAGCACTTACTTGATATAAGGTAGTATCTCAGGACAGTTATTCAACACATACCAAATCATTTTGTCCAAATCTTTAGGTTTGTCCTCTTGTCGACTCTTCCCTGTAACTCAAACAGAATAATCGAAAACATGATGACGGGGACGCTTCAATGTATTTTGAGCTCTTTGCTAAGCTGATCAGCTGTTTCAATGTATTTTGAGCAGAATGTCAACGCTTCTGTAGCAATGTAGGCCTCTGCAATGGAACCCTCGGGTCTAGCTCTGTTCCTAACATAGCCCTTGAAAGTGCCTAGCCGCCTTTCAATAGGGTACATCCAGCCATACTGTACTGGACCTCTAAGTAGTGCCTCATCAGGTAGATGAACACCCAAATGCACCCTCACATCAAAGAAGGCTGGAGGATATATCTTCTCAAGGTCGCATAGGATAGTTGGTATCTTATCTCTAAGACGCTCCAAAGCATCTATCCTGATATTTCTACTATAGAGTTCCCTAAAGAATTGTCCCAACTCTGCAACTGCTCTGTATAAGTCAGGGCGGCCCAATCCTCTAAGGATAACAGGTAAAACCCTTTGAAGTAGGACGTGGCAGTCATGAGTTTTCAACCCTTGTACCTTGTTTCCATCTGCACTGACTCTCCTTTCAGGGTTGGAAGCAAATCCATGTGGGAATCTCACACATGACAGGACCTCGCAGAATTCTTTTCTTTTTACCTTGTCCAAGACGTACATAGCTGGTGCCATATCCTGTGGTTTACCTTCATCTTGCACCTACAAATCCTGTCTGATACCCAGGTGTGTCAAATCAACCCTAGATTTTAAGGTATCTTTCGTCTTGCCTTCAATATCAAGAAGTGTGCCGATAATGCTGTCACATATATTTTTCTCGATGTGCATCACATCAAGATTATGCCGCAGATCCAAATCTTTCCAATACTCCAAGTCCCACAAAGTGGACCTGCGGGTAAACAATAATCTCTCTTCTGACCTGCCACGCTTCCTTTTCTCGCTACCATTACCAGGATGGTTTCCTGGTGTAATATGCCCGACCTTCTCTAATTCCACTTGCAACTCATCGGCGGTGAGCCTCTTTGGCGCATCACGGTTTTCATGCTTTGCATTGAACACATGTCTTCGGTATTTTCTAGGATGCGGCTTGTCCTTGGCAAGGAAACGACAGTGTCCAATGTAACAGATCTTGCTAAGTATTGCGTATGATAGCAGATTCCTGTCACAGCGAACACATGCATTGTAACCATGTGTCGTTCGCCCTGACATAGTGCCCAAAGCCGGATAATCATGGATGCACCAAATTATAACATCACGCAGAAAGAAATCAGCTGGTGGGCTGCTATATAGGTCTCGAGTGAGAACACCCCTCCATAGCTGTTGAAGTTCCTCCACAAGAGGCTCCATGAACAAATCAAAATCCTTTCCAGGACTTTTTGGACCTAGGATGAGCAAGGCCATCATGTAGTTTGATTCTTTGGTGCAGACATTTGGAGGCATGTTGTAAGGGATAACAAGCATTGGCCACATGCTATATGTGGCGCTCTGGTGGCCAAATGGGTTAAATCCATCTGAAGCTAAGCCAAGTGTAATGGTTCTCGGGTCAGCAACAAACTTTTCGTGTTTCTGATTGAAGCTTTTCCACTCACTACCATGTGATGGATGGCTCATTACATTATGATATCTCTACTCCTGGTTCCTAGAATGCCACAGTACATCCTCTCTTGTTTCAGCATCATGAAACAACCTCTGCAATCTTGGTGTAATTAGAAAATGTCTCAGAACATTATGAGGAATCCTCTTCACAGCATCACCATCTTTCCATCTTGATGATTTGCATTTCGGGCATTCACTTAAGTTGGCATAATCCTTCTGGAACAGAACACAATTATTCTTACAAACATGGATCATATCATATCCAATTCCAACTGCACAAAGGAAATTCTTCATTTTACTATAGGTGTGTGGCAGCTCAGACGCATCTGGGAAAGCTTTGCGGAAAGCATCCAACATCACATCGAATGATTTGTTAGTCATCCGCTCAGATGTCTTCACCTGAAGAAAGGTGACCATAGCTGAGAATACTGACAGCTTATTTCCTTGGGTGACAGCCACGTTGCATTGTTCCAACATGCGGGCCCACCGTTTTTCTTCTGCAGGTGAAAGTTCACGGAATGCATGAGCATTTCGTCGCATTGTTTCAATGTTGGTCAAACTCACTGGCTCCGCCACCACCTCCTCCTCCTCCTCTTCCACCGGAGCATCAGGCAGATCAAGATGGCGATCTGCTGCTTCCACGTAGTCAATAACATTGACGTTCACAGCTTCACCATGATGAACCCACCTAGTATATGTGACCGACATCCCATACAAGTGTAGATGATTTTGCATAGTTGACTGGGGTCTTGTAACTGAATTCATACAACTGCTACACGGGCAGAGCACATCTGATTTCGGACCACCGTACTCAGCTCTGATAAAGTTAAGTTTTCAACCGCCTCGACATATGCAGCGGAGAATCTCCGAGCAGAAGTTATCCAAGTCCTGTCCATCTGTTAGACATACAAATTAGTTCTTCTACTAGATATTACAGGAAAACATATATGTTTTTTTATGAAGTCCAGAAAAAAAATACCTAGGTCGATGTCTAAAGCTATGGTAAGATATTTGGACGAGAAGATCTAAGTAACGAAATATATGTAAAGCTAATTCAGCAAATAGATTTGAGTGCTAAATTATGGCAGGCTGTTTCAGCAGTCAATGAGGCCGAGCACACAGCCATCGAACTATCGAAGGACATCGCAGCAACAAAGATCGAGTATAAAACGGTGTAGAGCTATTTCACCTAACAGATTGGCTACTAGACCATGGCAATCTACGTCACAATAAATATATGGAAGGATATTTTAGCAACTAATCGGCCTTGGCATGCCATCTCAGCTAAGCAGATTGAGTGTAGAACAGGGCAAGGAAGCTTCTTAAGCAGAGCATATTGACTGTAAACTACTTCGGCAAACAGTGAGATTAACAGCGTCTATCAGCTAACATTCAGCGCTACACCGACATGCACGGGGCCTCGGTGTAGAATGTGTGTACCGTGGGAGAAGCTGACCGCCGTGCGTCTCCACATGAACGTCGCCAGCGGTGGCGGCGCTGACCACCGTGCACCTCCACAAGAACGTCGCCAGCGGTGGCGGCGTGGCTAGAGGACGGCAGTCTACGAGAGCGTACTGTGGGAGCGAGAGAATCGCCGTGCGTCCCCCTCGACGAACCGTGGCGCCGATGTATCAGCGCGGCAGGGAGGGCGACTTTGGCGGAGCGAATGG
>NC_057799.1:127259683-127262474 GCF_018294505.1 Triticum aestivum
GGCCGAAGGGCGGTTGAATCTAGGATTTGGGGAGAATTTTTGGGTGGGGGGGGGAGGATTTTTGCGCGGTGGGCGGGGGGAGTTTGGCGCATGGTCGGTTTCTCCAAGTGCAGTCCCACGTGTCAATGAAGAGGCAAGCCGAAGCGCGTTTCGTTTGCGTGAGCCGTGTGCATGACCGAACGTGTGTGGGGTGCAATGCGATCGCGACAGGGGTGCTGTGAGTGTACCGCCTTTTTACCTTTTAAACTAGGTGCTTCG
Organism: Triticum aestivum; assembly: GCF_018294505.1. Taxonomy (NCBI): domain Eukaryota; kingdom Viridiplantae; phylum Streptophyta; class Magnoliopsida; order Poales; family Poaceae; genus Triticum; species Triticum aestivum. The sequence continues at coordinate 127,259,942 of NC_057799.1, forward strand.
CCCCCTAAAAAAACTTGTTGCTTCGCGTGATCCATCGATACTACTACTAGTAATCCGGTAATCCCAACTAAAACGGCGCGACCGGGTCTTTTCCCGCGCGATATGCTGGGAGGTTGGCTTAGTTGGGTTTTTTAGGACGAGTAATGCTACACCTACGTAATCCCAGTTACGTAATTAACGTAATGTGAAACGTGTGAGCTGTTGATTGTAGATTGGGGGGAGGGAGGGGCCCACCACCATGAAAATCAGGGGAGGAGAGAGAGAGGCAATTTACGTTAACCCTTTCGTAGGTTCCTGTAGACGTAGAAAGATGTGAAATGCGTGAATGTGTAGTGAACGTACTATTGGAGTGCCCAAGATAAATTGTTTATGTATAGACCCTATGTGTTTATTTTACTTCGCATGTTAGCTTTGTCTTGGTTCAATAAAAAGCAGAGTTGGTGATGATGGTGTGCCTGTCATCCTGCAATATAGGACGTCCGATCTATATCTAACGGATAGGAAGGAAACTATGACAATTTTCCCGCGCTCCTCTCCACATTTGCAGATAAGGCCTTCCCTCGTTCATCCTTTTCTCCCACAAGATCTTGATCTTCCGTGCAACACACGGGCATCTTGCTAGTACTCCTACAATATACTATATTATTGTGAAAGTTCATATACACCGACCGAGATTAATGCAAACACGGCAGATTTTCATTACATTTCAAACTTTTATAGGACAGAAAAATAAAAGAAACCCGACCCTAAACCTATTCTACGGCGGTGACCGACGTCCTCCATCTGCGATCTCTATGTACGGGGGCGGGGTTCAAGACCCGTGAAGTGAAGGTGCGGTCTCCGGCGAGGAAGAGTAGAACACGGGATATGGACCGGCCAGTTGGCACACCATGCCCTGCCGCCTCCCATGCCCTACTCATCCTCGGAGGAGTCCCCGACCTCGGCGGTGCCGGACGTTGGACGGCGGCAAGTAGGACGCGTGGCTGACGGTGCTCCTGTCGTCGGCCGCCAGCATGGCCACCGCTTGTGCGGTCGCGTCCGCGTCCGGCTATGCCGCTATTGCGTCGTGAGAGGCGACTTGAGCGAGGGCGGCGACCTCGAGCTTCATCCCCGAAGACAAGCTCTCCCGCAGAGCGTTCGCGCTTGCATCATGGCGGATGTGGTGCCAGGTAGGAGGACGATGCGCTATGGTGTGGAGGTTAGCTGGGCGTTGCCGCTTTAAGTAGCGCATTCCGGTGAGGCCAAGCGTCTTGGTGCGTCATTAAGTCGCCGGAGTTGGTTCCTCAGGCACCGAGCCTCTTAACGACATCATACTAACGGATGGCATGAATGCGGGCAGTTGACGCCGGCTGGGAACGCACCGTGCGACTGCGCGAGGGATGAGGGTTTTTGGTGTGCCAGGGTAGTCAGCTGCGGTCGTGGCAACGTTGGAGATGCCCTTTGCTCACATGCGATCGACGCATGTCATTGAAAAAGCAAGATGACCCGGCATGGTCTCAGGTCCTGAGGATGCAGTTGGCCGCGCTACACCACTCCGCGGACGCGTCCCGGCGCCCCGTGCATCCTCGACGAGCCGGGTGTTGGGGTGTGTTTGGATTGTCGCCAAAGTGCACCTTACCAAATTTTGGTCATGACCCAAAGATTGGTCTTTGTTTGGATGGTTGCCATTTTTTTGGCATGCCAATGAACTCTAGCCAACTCTAGTTCATTTTTCTTGCCAATGTCGGCCAAATCATGGGCAACCAAAACCTCAACCAAAATTTTGGCTACCCAATGCTTTGATGGGGCAACCTTGGGCACAAACCAAACATACTGTTGGTCGTGCCACAGCACTAACGCCACCCTCGGCACACTGAAACTGACCGTGTCTAGCGACGATGAGCGTGTCGCTCACCGCGGTCGCCGTGTCCAGAGGCGGTGCTGGAGCTGCGCCACGTTGTCGGCCCCCACGACCCACATGAACGGTTGCCGATGGTGAGGAGGTCGTGGGCCAGCTCCTCCATTGCACTAGTCTGCGCTACGTCGTCCCGACAGGTGTGCCCCACATGTCGGTTTCCCTGTTTTCCCGGCCATATTCAAGCGTCAGTGCTCCGCGTTGCGCATTAGGCCTTTCACTATGTAGGCCAAGCGAGACAACTTATTGTTTATTTGAGCCATTCAAGTATAATCATGTGGCGTTTGCTTATTTCTCATTCCTCTCCAACCGTCTTCTCCATCGATCATGTCGCCCTCCGGTCGAGTCCATCCTCCCGCATGCCTCATTTGAACATTCCGCCGAGTATCATTCGCATGTGGGCCTAGACCATGCTTGTATTTCCAATGTTTTGTAATTTGTCCGACATGCATACAAACAAACGGTTCGTTTAAAGTTCCACTTTGCCTCCACTACGTGTCGCTTCGCGTCTTAGTTTTGACATCCCATTCGGTTCATGCCCCGGCACATGTTGACGAGATCGATTGATGTTCAGAGATCAATTGCGTGTCGTGCAAGGAGATAAAGGTTTGGTCTGTTTCTATGATAGAAATGACCCGC
>NC_057799.1:127262627-127268508 GCF_018294505.1 Triticum aestivum
GTGGGGATCAGAGGGAGATATTTTACGTTCATAAGCGAAATGAACGTATTGTACCCACCCTAGTCCTCTTTCAATCGATCTCCGGACCCCGAGATGAAATCGAGAGAGAACGAGTGGGGGCATGTGTGATACCTAAGGCGGATTCAAAATTTTGAACCGGTGATCATAGCAGCCGCAAATCATATATAAAGGGTATTCAATGTTCGTTTCGTTTTTGAACATACAATATACTCCCTCCTATCCTTTCTAGTTTACATATAAGTTTTATGTGTAGTCAAAGTATCTCTACTATGATCAAAAAAGTATCAACACTCAACAACGCCCAATCAATATTGTTAGATTCGTACGTACTCCTAGATTTGTACTTGAGATGGTTTCCAATTTCTTTCAACCACGTGAATGTGCTTGTTCTCGCGCATGCTCTTCCTACTAGGATTTTGCCACGTATAGCTAGTCCAACTTTTTTTAAGCTCCCTGTCCAATAGTACTAGTGGAGTACTGACAACATCTGTACTAGAGTATGCAGTGCTCATAGTAGTACTCCCTCCTTCCATTTATATAGGGCCTATGTGGAGGAGAGAGATGTGAAAAAGTAAGGGGAGTGAGCTCTCATGCAAGAGCCTAGCTATATACGCATTCCTAGTTAAATACAATAAATATGAAGAAAGAGATGGAGAGGAGATGGAAAAAAGTACTAATACAATAGCCAACCTTATAATGTTTTTTGCGGGAAATAGCCAACCTTATAGCCCACACTACTGTATGAGTGCATATAATAGATGATGGCTATAGATGACATGGCAGTTCCTTATAGCCATCGACTGGCTATATTATTAACCATGCTCTAATGCATTTTTCAAAAGCGCGTTTGACTATTGACAAGATTAATAGTACATGAGATGTATAATGTGAAAATTATATCATTGGAAGCTCCTTTCACATACGAATTTGACCGTATGCTTTGTGTAAGTTGCATGTCATATATTATTACTCTAACATTTGGTCAAAGTTAGCCTCGAAAAACGCATTAGGCCCTGTATAGTAAATGGAAGGAGGGAGTAGTAGTGGAAGTGGATCCTCTAACGTAGGTATCCCTGCCTTACCCTCCCTTTCGGTCACTTACTGGCGGAACACATGCCTGCTAGGCCCCGCATGTCAGTTACTCAATGGGTTCGACCAAGTTAGGGGATCCTCATCCGTAGTATACTCCCTTTGTTTTTATTTACTCTGCATAAAATAGAGGGAGTGGTAGTATAAATGACGCGCGCGGGGGAGGGGGAGGGACGTCGGTTTGCTCTCAACTGCGGTCCCACAAGCGAGCGAAAACGCAAGACGAAGTGCATTCCATTCGGTGAGCGACGTGGACGGTCCAGCGTGCCGGGCTGCAACGCAAACGCGACAAGAGCGATGTACAGTCAAAACCGATTGACCGGTCGTCACCAGAACCACTATTCACACCAGAACCTTTGCTGTTCGGCCTACGCCAGCCACTGCCCTAAAACCACACCTAATCTCCAGCCCCTTCCCCCACCTTTCGATCCCCTAGCCCACATCAAGTGTCCCCTAGTTCGCCGAAAAGCCATGGTGCGCCGCAAGATCACGTACTACAAGATGCTGACGCCGGAGCGCCGTGCAGAAATCGTGGCGGCGGTCGGCGCCACAGACCTCCGTTCCCAAGCTCGCTTTGCGGCGGGCCAATCCCCGAGTTCTCTGGAGCCAAGCTACGAGGAGGAGGAAGCCGATCCAATGTTCATGGCGGAGGTCGCGGCGCAGAAGGCCCCCGATGGGTATGAGACGATGGACGTCAACTTCGTGCCAGTGTCCGACTCCCCCATGGTGCAGGCAGACCAGCGGTTCAACCTGGCGATACTAAAGGAGGACCGGGAGGCAGAGGCTCAACTCGACACGGAGCGCGCGCATGCCGCTGCCATCGAGGCTCTCCTGCAGGCGTAACCGGATGTCGTGGATGTGAACCGGGCGGCGGAGGCTCAACTTGAGGCGGAGCGCGCGGATGCCGCTGCCATCGAGGCCCTCCTGCAGGCGGAACCGGACGTCCTGGACTAGAACCGGGCGGCAGAGGCTCAACTCGACATGGAGCGCGCGGATGCCGCTCTCATCGAGGCCCTTCTGCGAGCGGAACCGGACGTCCTGGACTTGAACCGGGCGTCGGAGGCTCGACTCGACGCGGAGCGCGCGGATGCCGCTGCCATCGAGGCCCTCCTGCAGGCAGAACCGGACGTCCTCGACTTGAACCGGGCGGTGCACTCATCCATGCAGAGCGCCCGCACGCTCCGCGTGAACGAGTAGCTGGAGGTCGAGGACAACCACGGTGCGGAGACACATGTCGGCAGCTACGGCTGGTTCGCGCCGGCAGACAAAGACGACGAGGCCGTCCCGTTCCGGAGCAGTGATAGTTTTTCTTTATGTTGTTGTTTTTATGGATCTTTTGCTGTGTAAAAACATATATTGTTATGCAAGTCGCCTGACTTGGGTCATTCTACCATTTCAGGCGGTTGGATGAATATCCTACGTCTCCTAACCCTTCTTCCTCACCTCTTCTTCTTCCCCAACAGACCACCGCACGGGCCGTACGGATACTCCCCAACACGCGGTTGGATAAATATACTCTATGAACGAAAATTATGTGTCAGCGGTAGGATGGCTGAGTTTGGTTTGTTCACATGAGACAGCACGTGTTAGTGAGGGTGCGTTCCCTTGGTTGGGTTTGCGGCGTGCAGGAGCGACTGTGTGAGGGTGCGGTGCGACCGCGGCGTGCAGGAGCGACCGTGTGAGGGTGCGGTGCGACCGCAACAGCCGTGCGCAAGTGTACCTCCTTTTCATTTTGAAAACTTTAGGCAAGCTTGGCAAAAATGTGTGGCGAAGTATGGCAATGCAAGGCCTAGACCCAAACAGGATAAGTACGTACTACGTACTAGGAGTACTAGTGTTAAAAAAGAAAGGCAGGGTTTTCCTTCGCGGGATTAATCGATACAAATCCTCGTTTCACGTGTCAATTATTGCGTATTTTTTCTCCAAAGCCCAAAGAGCTAACCATCTCACTCCTCATCGCTTGATTAATGCAGCGCCATGCAAACCAACCTTCTCACTTCCGCATGCATGCAGGGGATATTAATGTCCTTGGTTGCTAGTACGAGGCAAACCCCATCAATTTTGCCTCGATTAGTGTTAGTGGCCTTTTGCAAATTGTATTTTTGATATACTGGCCTTGTGTACAAAAAAATGGAGGTAGTAACTATATTTGACTTCCTTCCCCATTGCGGTGACATCGACGATATCTCGAACGTTGTGGTTTGGCGAAGTGCGTTAGACGGAGAACACCATTGAGGGAGACCACGGTAAGTCGTTCGCAAGTGCCGCCTGCAAGCCGAGACAACCGCCTTATTTGCATCCAGGAAGTCCGTTGAACCAAAGGACGCGTAAATGTACTAGTACTACTCGTACACAATAGCATCGTCCGTCCAGCTTAGTGCAGTGAGATGGTTTCTCGAAGAAGACGATGGAGAAGCGGAGTCAGCGAAGAGTGAAATGATGGTTGCTTAGTCCGGGCTTTGTGATTTGACGCCTCACTGCTTTGTGATTTGTGATAGAAGGGACAAGGGAGTAGACTCTGTGCTCTATACTGTACATGCGTCCAAGCATGGGAGAAAGAGGAGAGACATTGCATTTTTCTATTCCTTCAATCAATCAATCAGGGAGCTTCGGTTCCATCCTTTTGGCTTTGGCAACACCGTCCACAATGGTTCCCACGATGCCAAAAGCTATTTTCACATTTGGCTACACATTGTGGGTGCCCTTAACCGTACCACTTGGTTTTGCTCCTATGTGCTATCTATACAAATCTCAATTGTATTGATCTAAAAAATTATAGAATCAAGATTAGTAAAAAGGAGGTGATTTTGCCGCGCGGATGGCGGGGGAGGTTTCTTATTTTTAGAGGACGTTGTCCTGGCGGTTTGCTAACATGCGGTCCCACGTGTTAGTGCTTTACCAAGCCGATCCGCGTCCCACATGAGGCAGAACAACGGCAAAAGCAACACGTGGTTAACTTGAAGAAGATGAGGGAGAAGCGGATTCAGCAACGAGTGAAATGATGATTGCTTCATCCCTCCAACTTCTTTTTTTAGCATTATTACTTCGTCCCTCCAACTTAACTGCGGGAAAGGTGCAGCTTTGTGATTTGACGCCTCATTGCTCATTACTACGCCGACGCCATGACTGGGTAATTCACCCCGGCTGCTCTGCACTGTATTCCGATATGGCACGTGGACCCGGTAGCTTGATGTCCCACATGTCGGCGAAAGGGACTAGAAGATTTATGAAAGCGAGCGCTCCACTCTTACGACAGACGAGTACACGACACGACGGCCTAGTGAACTGTCACTTGTACTGTATAGTACTATAGTTTGCTGTTTCGCACGATCCATCGATACAAACCCGATTAAACAGGAAAGGGCGGGATTTTTCCCGCGCGGTATATGATACTGGCCATACATTTCAAAGGCAATTTTAATGTATGCAAACTGAATAATTAAGTAACAATATGATATCTAGTAAAACTAAAAACACATATGATTTATTGTGTTAGAGTGTAGTAGTAGTAGTGCTGTATTGCATAGTTGTTAGATGTAACATGCGAGAACGTGTAGAGATGTAGTTTTGGAGGGCCTACAGAGAGAAAAGCGTAATACGTTCACCGAACTTCAGAATAAGCTGATTACGGTCACTATATACGTTTTGCGGTGATTATACGGTCACTTGCTCACGGTTCAGCATCGGATTGCACTCTGTTGACCGGCCAAATAGTCTGCGTGGCACCATGTTGACTAGTTAAATTGACCACGTTCCTTGTGGGTCCCACCTGTCAGTTCGCATAGGGAAAAGGTCAGATAAACACAAATTTACGCAGGCGCGACAAGGCTCCAACCCGTGCGCGGGAATCACCTGATTGTGTATGTGTCTGTCAGGGCCTGATGTGTGCGCATGCACGTGTAGGTTGAGCACTTGAGTGTGAGAGTGTGTGTTGGTCGTGTGGTGTACTGGTGTGTGCATGCATGCGTGTGTGCGTGTGAGTGTGAGTGTTGCGTGCGTGCGTGGCTGCGTGTGTACGTGTGAGTGTTGCGTGCGTGCGTGGGTGCATGTGTTCGTGTGAGTGTTGCGTGCATGCAGTTCGGGTGCATGCGTGCGTGTGTGTATAATCACCACACCAGCTCCTGTGTGTTAAAACAGATGGCTCAGCATACCAATACAAGGACACCTTGTCCGCTGTGCCCGCGGTCATGACTTCGAACCACCGTCCAATATTTTTTTGTCGTTTGTTTTCATTCTTACTAGCAAGATGCCCGTGCGTTGCACGTAACATCAAGATGCATTTGTATGACTAGTTTATCTTGTGAGAGAAAAGGATGAACGAGGGAAGGCCTTATTTGCAAATGTGGAGAGGTGTGTGGGTACCTTTTTGCAAAATTGTCATAGTTTCTTTCCTATCCGTCAGATATAAATCGGACGGCCTATATTGCAGGATGGCAGGCACACCATCATCACCAACTCTGTTTTTTATGAGAGTGTATTGTATATTTTATAAGAGTGTAGATGTAGAGTAGATACAAGCCGACAGGTGGGCCCGATGGTAGTGAGATAATGTGATGCAACACTAGAGGTGCCACGTGGAGCGTTTAACTGGTCAACTAGTCATGTCTTGAGCAAATACAGAGTTGTACGGTGAGCCCGTGACTGTATAATAACCACAAAACGTAAATGGTGACCATAATGAGTGGATTCTGAAGTCCAATGTACGTATCGTGCTTTCGCTTCAAATACAATGATCGTCACTATATATATCGCGAGAGAAAGATGAAACATG
>NC_057799.1:127269163-127298430 GCF_018294505.1 Triticum aestivum
TGGTCTAGAGAGAGAGAGAGACGAATATGACGTCACGGCGAGAGATTCCCTTGAGTGTGTATATGCAAGGGGGAGTGGATAGAGGCACCAGGAGAATATATTTTTTGTGTGTGGTGTTTGTGTTGGTATGTGTGGGTGTGAGAAGATAACGAGACGTGGGGGCAGAGGGTGTGTCACCGCGTGAGGTTCGGTGGGTCGAGGTGAGGCCCTTCGTTCGGTTCTGTCCTGCGCCACATTGGTCGGCCCATGACGCATTTAGAGAGACCCATGGATGACTAGTCGTACAAGACAAAGATAGCATAATTGTGAAGGACTCTGTGTCCACTGACAAAGCCGGCTAGGATTTGTAACCCTAGGTTCTCGGACTAAGGTAACCCCTTTATCTCTGATATTACTATTCATCCAACCTATCTTTAAGGGGCATCCTACAAAATGATTTGCTAGAATCATACTCGTCGATTAGTTAGAGAGGTGTGAGACAATGCGTGAGAGACATGCCTAAAGATAATGTGCGTACAGGAGACACGTAGGCAGGTCTATGTATATAGAAAGGGTTGATGGGGATTGTGCGTGTGTATGCTTGCGAGAGGCAGATTGCTTGTGATAAAGGTTAGTGAAAACAGTCGTAAATGGTTACAAGAGGGAGGGAGGGTTATATCGAGAGCATGTGTGCGAGAAAGACACCTCGGGAGAGAGTGTGTGAGCATGTGTGAGAGACCACCGCTGGAGAGTGAAACTACACGTAAAAGACTGCTGCACACATTGATTAAAGATATAAATTGTATCCAAATATTAGGATGGGATCATGATATTTGTAGTTCGCATAAGGAACGGTCATTGATCTATCAGACATCTAGATTTTATCGAATTTGAGCATCTCTATGTTATTATTCGACATAATTGATCCACATAGTTAGTATTTTGAACTCCAGACAATGCATCGCTTTAGCAATCGAATATAAACGTGAGTATAGTTCATGTTGTGTGTGTAAAGCACATTATACATACGAAAGTTACACAATGAACATTATGAATAGCTACATATGAACTAGCATACATTTGAATTCAACTTAAGGTGGTTTAAAAAAATCGAATTCAACATGAAGTCCATTCAATTATTTGAATTTGATATCATGGCATTCGTAAATCATACCTAAATTATGGGGGCACCAATCTTTGCTATGATTTTGTACATAATAGCATATGTAGTTGTGTACAAAATAGATTCAAATTTAGCTCCTTCTTTCCAAAATAATCGTAGTTATAGGATTTTCAAGTGTCAAAATTTCAAAAAGAAGCGGATAATTTAATGAGGTTTTCAAACATACAAGGTCAAATTTAACGTTGTCTATTTATGTCAATCCTCAAAGTTCAAGAGTACTCTAAACGTGAATGCTTGTGTTTCAAAATTTCGAACGAAGCGCCAAAAGAGCCTCTACTCGCCCGAAACTGCGTGAGACCAATGTTTGGTAGTACAAGGAAATTACTTTTCTAATAACTCCAACCCGTGAAACCTACCGGCCCGACATCCAAAGGTCTAAACCGGGGTAGGTTTGTAGCTTCATCTAGACGCCACGCAACCGCCTTCGAAAAACATTCATACACAATGGCCGCCTAAGCACACATGCGCGCGGCCGAAATCGCTCCCGCCCACTATTTGGGACACCTGGGATTACCATCCTACCCCCGACCCGCAGTAGGTCCGAAATTTAAGAGGGGGGCAAAGTTTGTACTTTCCCCAAATTTCAAACAAGCGCGTCCCATCTTCTGTTCAAAAAAGCCAAAAACAAGCGCGTCCCAGACCGAAACATGGTTCACCCCCTCCCCCCGCTCACCCATCTGATTCCCCATTCATACTCCGTGGGCGCAAAAACTACCTCTCCACCAGCCGCGAAACCCCGGCGTCCTTCGTCCGCCACCCCATCCCACCCATCAACCGCCGCCCTCCTCCATCACACCGGAGCCGATACCCCAACATCGTCGTCCATCGCAACCTCAACCGCAACGCCCTCCACGGCTAGTAGTTTAAGCCGAGGCCGAGCCGTCCGTACCCGAGCCAGTTCAACCACGCCGTCCTGCGCCTCACCACTGCCGCTCCAACTTCGCCACCCTCCACCGCACCGGAGCTGTTCCTGCTACACTGTCCTTCGCCGCCTCGGATCTGCTTCCCCTCCGCCAATATACGGCCACGGCAACACAGTCAACAATTTGGCCATGGGTTTGTCCAAGGATCCACGGTTCTCCAAAACATTGGTTCCCCCGGGAGAAAAAAGAAGATCGCCGCAACATATGGAGGAGACCACACTGGCAACCGATAAGGGTACTCCTCTTCCCTTATTCATGCAAATCTTACGTGTCTGCTTGCACGGTATTCATCCCACAGAAGACACTAGTTGACCGCTTCTTCTTGATACTAGATGTTCCTAGTAACTCGTGATGCACAAGGTTTCTCCTCATATACTATTTCACCTTAGCTAGAGGTCCATCGCCCCCTTGAATTTCAATTCCTGGTCAGTTGATTCCCAATTAACGGAAGCATTCTCCAGCGTAACAGGCGCTAGTCCGCCTATTACGCCGGGGAAGCAGCGCCTAGGTGTTTATCTTGGGGGTATGTGGGGCCTAGAGCTACTGGTGCCCGATCTGGAGGTCGGCCAGGATTAAAGGGATGGCCTGGGGGCGCTGCCAAGCACGGCGGTGGTGTGAGGTCGAGGGGAGGGCGGGGCGGCGGAGGCAGGGGTCGTCTGGGCCGGTGGTCGCTGGTGGTTCGAGAAAGATCGTCAATAGTGATTGGCGGAAGGTAGACGAAGGCCATCTGCCCGTTCCTTATAGATCAGACGGTTCATTAAAAAAATCGACTGACCTATTTATTTTCAGTCGATTGTTATCTTGATATGACCACATGTGGTGGTGTGCTGGAGGAGTACCCGCATTTCCTGTGCTCATATATTACAAAATCATACGGAGTAGAATCTAATTTTGTTTGCCATGCAATGTTGTAGAGCTATCATATGTCTCCTGTCATTTATTTTCCAGCCACCCGCTATCTGCTACTTTTACAGTGCACTAGTTATGCACACACTTCACCCATACTCTCACTATTGTGTTTTTATGCAAGGGTATTTCAGAGTCTGCCTCGAGAGAAGCAGAAAAGAAAAGAGAGAAGTTGCTCCAGCTTTCTACGCGGGTAAGCACGACACGTTACAACGCTATAAAGGGTGCAGTCTCAGCTGATGGAGACGGTAAACGTAGCTCTGGAGTTGATGACCTCACTCGCAATGAACCACCATCCCAGGTGCTTGCTTTAACTTCGCGGTGTCATATGTGGTTGCATGTTCCATATGGTGTCTAGCTTGTATTCGAAAGGCCAAAGTCGGTCTTTATTAAGATGAGGAAAAATATTTTTTACTTGAACCACCATCCCGTGAGCACCAGAAGACAAATAGCTAGTCAGGGCACTGGCCGAGCCAGTGACAAGCCCGGCAAAGACAGGCATCACCTGGAAGCCAACTAAAAAGCCACGATGGTGGTGAAGCAGCCCGCCTCCCACCAGGCTCTCAGGTCCTAGATGATCATGCTCACCACTCCAGCCGAATGTCTAGCTTGTATTGCTTCCAATTTGATTAAATTGCATCTGCTTAGCTTACACATTATACCTTTGAATATGACATACCTTTCTGTTTTTGGTACATACTAGTACATCTGTGTATTAACCATGTTCTTACATCAAACTAATGTTCTTATGTATCCCTCATCAATCACTTATGATGAGGCAGTCAGGCAAGTGGACTACTCCTCATTTAAAGAATGCAGCGTCAGCCTCTCGACATGATTCTCAAGAAACATCAAGGCTAGATGAAGATAGTGAACGTAGCTCTGTAGTTGATTACCGCATTTCCCCTACACTAGCATCGCAGGTGCTTGCTCTAACTTGGCAGCGTGATATGTGGTTGCATGTTGCATATGGTGTCTAGATTGTAAGTCTTCCAATCTGGTTAAACTGCATGTGCTATTCTGCTTACCTTATACATTATATCTGTTAATGTGACATGCCTTCCTGTATTTAGTACATAGTACATCTGTCTATTAAGCATGTCCTTACATAAAACTATTGTTTTTTGTATCCCGCATCAGTCAACATGACGAGACACCTTTAGTATATGCAGTGCGATATTAGTTGCATCTTTCATATGATTTATAGCATGCGCTGCTTCTAATTTGTTGAAATTCCATTTATGATGGGACGCTTTTAACTTGGCAGAGTCATATTGGTTGCATCTTTCATGTGGTGTCTAGCTAGCATTGCTTCTTATTTGTTGGAATGGTTTCTGCTTAGTTTACACAAACATTTGTGAACATGCCATGCCGTCCTGTTTTTCGTACATATTCCATCCTGGTATCATGTGTTTGCCTTACATCAAAGTAGTGTTTGTCAGTATCATGCATGAATGAGTTCTGAAGAGAGAATTTTATTGTTTTTTCTTGTCAGTTTTACTCGACAATTCAAAATCAATAAAGCGTAAGGAAGTTAGCAAGGCAGCGGATAAAGGTGCTCCTTCCAAACGGACGGCCTCTACAGTTTCTACTCCTCCATCCCCCCAAGATGATTTCCAAGACAACACATGCATAGACACTCAACGTAGCTGTGTTTATGATGAGCACGTCTCCCCTAGTGCACCATCACCGGTGCTCCCTCTAACTTGGCACTGTTATATGTGGTTGCATGTTATGTGTGATGTCTAGCTTGTATTGCTTCTAATTTTGTTGAATTCCATCTGCATACTTTACACATTATACTTGAATAAGACACATGTTCCTGTTTCTACATACAATATCTGTCTATCACACCATGTTCTTACATCAAATTACTACTGTTGTGTAACCTGCAACAATCACTTATCATAAGACACGTTTGACTTCGGAGTGTGATATAGGTTACATCTCGCATTCTTTTCTAGCTTGTACTACTAATTTGTTGAAATGGCACTTATGACGAGACAATTTTAACTTGGTAGAGTGATATTCATTGCATCTTTCATATGGTGTCTAGCTTTCATTGCTTCTAATTTGTTGAAATTCCTTCTCCTTAGTTTACACATCATAAGCTGTGAATATGCAATGGCACTAATGAAGAGAGACCTCTAACTTGGTAGTGTGATGTTGTTTGCATCTTGCATATGATTTATTTCTTGTACTGCTTCACATTTGTTTAAACGCCATTTATGATGAGACACTGTTAACTTGGCAGAGCGATATTTTTAGCATCTTTCATATGGTGTCTACCTTCCATTGCATTGCTTCTAATTTAGTGAAATGTCTTCTGCTTAGTTTACACATCATAGTTCTGGTTATCTCTTCTGTCTTGTTTTTCGTACATATTACATCCTCCTATCATGTGGTTGTCTAACATCAAAGTTCAGTTCGTCTGTATCACGCATCAATTTGTTCTGAAGAACTAAATCGTTATTCGTTTTTCTTGTCGGCTTGACTTAACATGGCACAGAGAAAGAGGAAGAAACACAGAATGGCAGGGAATGGGAACCGGAAGAATCCTGCAGATTCTGCTGGTACTGATGGTGCAATAGAAGGTCAAAGTCCAGCGGAAAATTCTACAAACAGGGTATCCCATGCTACATGAGCTGCAGAAAAAGCCAAACAGAAATAAATAGCTGCCACCAAACAAGCAGAGACAACCCTAGTTCTTGCAACACCTTCCACAGTACTACCAGCTGCACGAGTTACTCGTGCGTCAACTGAGCTAGCGGCACGTTCCCAAGCTCCCTTGCCACCTGACACAACTTCCCATCAGATGAACCTTGTGAGCTTCAACAGCAAGAAGGTAGTTGCTGGAGTCAAGTTACAGTTGCATGCTTCTTTATATGTAGTCTCACAGTTTGATGTACACTAACACTTCCTATGTTCGTTGTTGGACTAGCACCTAGGCGCAAGAGGAAACAAACATCAGGGATAATGCTCGATAGGTTAACTAAATCTAGAGGAGGAAGAATGGAGATCCGCTTTGAGGCAGGTTTAAAAAGGCCATGTGATGCTAAAGAGTCAGCCAAGTTAGTATCAGAGGCAGCGGTTGCCGTTAGGTGTCATGTACGTATCCTCCCAACATGGATTTAGTACAGGAATGACAAAGACGAAACCCAGTTCAACACCTTCCTCGAGCATTTATCTGTAAGTATGGTTATGTATGGAAACTAGTAATATCGTCTTGCTCTGTCCCATACTTTCTAGGTTGCTGATAATGAGACTCCCATAATTTTCAACAGATGAGGTTCAAGTTGGATAGCCAAGATGATGCAACCAGACAAGCTTGTACCCATGTTTTCAAGTCTGCTCTGCGACAATATCGGTATAACTTGAGGAAAACTCACTTTGAAGGCAAGGCTAACAGTGAACTTTCCCAAACATCTCAAATGGAAAATATATCGGATGAAGAATGGAGGGGCCTCATTAAACACTGGTCTGATCCGAAGTATCAGGTACATTATATATATATGATCAGATCACATGTTGAAGTCCTATTTACGCATGTGCCACACAAATCTATCTTCTTGTAGGTGAACTGTTCAAAGAACAAGGCCAACCGTACGAAAGTGAAATTCCAACAGACGACAGGATCTCGTAGCTATATTGCACACTGCGAGGCTCTTGTAATTAGCTGTTGTTTCACTCTTTTCGCTGTACCATATTATCAGATCTATATTGACTTGTTCCAAATGCAGAGGAAAGCCCGCAAGGACCAAAAAGTACCCGAACCAAATGCTGTGGAAATCTTCAAGGACTGTCACACCAGCAAGAAGAAGGGCATGACTACACCAGTCAAAGCCGCTGTTGTAAGTCCTTAATCCTCATGCCTTTTAACTACTACTTACTCTGACTTGTGCCTTGAACTGCATGGTTTGCAGCCAATGTCTATTACTCTTTTCAATTTTATACACAATTGTCTTAGAATATCATTGCACCTTACAAGGTTTAAAAGAGAGGAGTGATGTTCCTTTGATCTTGACCTGTAATCTAGTTCTGTGCTGGACTTGCCCACACAACGTTACAATTACATGTTTGTCTGTTCTCAGTTGTTTTGTGATATGAATGATGTCAACTATGCTTACCGTATTATAAACTTCGTCTCTTTATCCTTAGCCCTCAATACAATGTGAAGAAATAGACAATACACTAGCGATGGTACATGGTCATATGTTTGGAACCTGGTTTTATTATGTACTTTGCAATAAAATACAACTAATATTTTACATGGGTTCACCAGAATAAGTTCTGTATATAGACCAAAGCTATTTTGTTTGGTTTTGCTGCCTCCTTAATATCTTCTATTCTGGTACTACTAATGTAAAACCTCAACTTTTCAGCGAGCTATAAAAAATGGTGGAACCGCCACCTTATGAAGGTGGCGAGGCAACTATAACCGCAATGTCAGCTCTTGCTGCAGTGGGTCAGTACCTGTCCACTAACAGTGCCAAAAGCACATTCCTGCGTAATACTGGGTTGGTTGTTAAGGCAATCTCGTCCAAACTGCCTCATGATCAAGATATGCAAGCTCAAAACAATGTTGTATCTGCGCTCCAGACACAAGTCCATTCCCTAATAGAGACCCTTTGTGAAACAAGGAGAGACATTGTTCGATGTTGTCAACATATGCATGGTTTTGAAATCAGACAATCAAACATTTTCTATGTTGTTCAGGAGCCTAGGAGAACTGAAGGCGAAGGTTATGGTGCTCCATCGGACTATATAGCATGAAACCGTAATAGTCAGGTCAAATGAACTGAGCTTCTGAACTTCTGGTGGTGCATTTATCTGCTAGACTATTAACTTTTATGCCAACCTTCCTTTTGTTTTATAGTTGTAATTTGTTTTGGTGCGATACAAAATTTGTTCTTAACGTGCAGCCACCGGCTGAAGAAAACAACAAGCCATTTTTGTAGTGTAGGGTGTTCCCTATATTTGCACTAGTGGCGAACTTTGATGCCCAGTGGATGTAATATGTGTAATAGCCGTGATAGCCTAGCGTAAGTTCCTTGCTTATTTATTTCCTTATTGTCTTGTTTATTTGTTTTCTTGTAGTCAGTGCAGTTCTTTTTCCGCGGTTTGCTAGTGGCCACAATAACCTATTTTTTAAAACTAGGCCACATTAACCATGGGCTACATATTTACTATAGTTAACATGGGCCTCCTACGGGCTGTAGAAACAATGGGCCTTCTAAGGGCCATAGAAACAATGGGCCTTCTACGGGGCGTAGAAACAATGGGCCTTATACGGGCCGTAGACACAATGGGCCTTCTACGGGCCGTATGATCGGTTGGCCAAACATGGGCCAATAACACACCACATTATGGCCGTAAATGGGCTAGAGTTGAAATCGTCCGTTCATGGGCCGACCATAATGGGCCGTCGTTAATCGGCCGTATTTGATGACGCTATGAAAACGGCCCAACGTATTAACGGGCCACAAACGGGCCGACTGTAACCACGGGCTGAATTTGGCCCACGAGCAGAACATGACAATAACGGGCTGTAAGTAAATGAATGCTGGAAATGAGCCCAAGAATAAATGGGCCCTGAGAAGGCCGAAAGATAACATGGGCTGGAAACGGCCCAACGGAATAATGGGCCGTTAATGGGTATAAAGTGATACACTGTTCATTACGAGCCAATTTGACCACGGGCCGTTAATGGGCCGAGGGTTACTAAGGGCCTCATATGGGCCGAAAGACGTCATGGGCCATACATGGCCCGGAAGTTAAAACGGGCTGGAATTATATTGGACGGCCCAGATGACGCTACTGGGCCTAATTCGGATAGGCCGTAAACGGGCCCTGGGTTAGCGGGCTATAAATGGGCTATATGCGAATAGGCCATTAACAGGCTTGCCGTGGGCCAGCCCGCCACCTTTTGACAAGTCAAACGGGCTGGCCTTTTCACAGGAATGGGCCTCTGTTGGGCCGTGCCACGTCTTGACGTATCATAGGCGCTTTGGGTCCAATGAGTGGATGACATCTGTCCCAACGGTGAGCCGACACGTGTTTCCTCCAGCCAATGATGATTTTAGACGTGGAAAATCCCCATTGGTCAGGGCTATTAACGGGTTATCGGATCCAAAACCGGACCTGATAGCTTAACAGCGTTCCGTTACGGTGGATGCCACGTGTCGGTCACCCTTGACGAAAGCACTTCTGTGACGCGCGATTTATTGTCATCGAAGTGGACACTTCTGTGATGATAATTTTGGTAATGTCATGGAACACTTCTACAACAGCACAAGTATGACTATCTTGATTCTGTCATAAATTTGTCATGGATGTACATGCATGACAGAAAACGTGACCTACTGTGTCAAACACGTATCATCACGGAAGTGTATTTTTTTGTAGTGTATGAGATTATGCATCTCCCTTATACCGGAGGAATACTTTGTGTGCTATCAAACGTCACAACGTAACTGAGTGATTATAAAGATGCTCTACAGGTATCTCCGAAGGTGTTTGTTGGGTTGGCATAGATCGAGATTAGGATTTGTCACCCCGAGTATCGAAGAGGTATCTCTGGGCCCTCTCGGTAATGCACATCATAATAAGCCTTGCAAGCAATGTGACTAATGAGTTAGTTGTGGGATGATGTATTACAGAACGACTAAAGATACTTGCCAGTAACGAGATTGAACTAGGTATGAAGATACCGTCATCGAATCTTGGGCAAGTAACATACCGATGACAAAGGGAATAACGTAAGTTGTCATTACTGTACGACCGGTAAAGATCTTCATAGAATATGTGGGAACCAATATGAGCATCCAGGTTCTGCTGTTGGTTATTGACCGGAGAGATGTCTCGGTCATGTCTACATAGTTCTCGAACCCGTAGGCTCCTCACGCTTAACGTTCGATGACGATTTTGTATTATGTGAGTTTTGTGATTTGGTGACCAAATGTTGTTCGGAGTCCCGGATGAGATCACGGACATGACGTGGAGTCTCGAAATGGTCGAGAGGTAAAGATTCATATATAGGATGATGATATTCGGACACCGGAAGTGTTCTGGGGGTACCGAGTACATATCGGGTCACCAGAAGGGGTTTCGGGCATCCCCCCGGCAACTACATGGGCCTAATGGGCCAAGAAGGGGACACACCAGCCCCTAGGGGGCTGGTGCGCCCCATGTAGGCCAAAATAAGGGGGAAGGAAAGAGGAGAAGAGAGAAAGGAAGGGGAGGGATTCATCCTCCCCCTTCCTTCTCTCCTCCCTCCTCCTTCCTTCCCCCTCCGGATGAATATGGAAGGGGGGAGAACGAATTGGGAGGCGCCCAAGTAGGTTTCCTCCTTCTTGGGGTGCCCCCTTGGCTGCCTCTCATCCCCTCCAACCTATAGACATGAGGGGGGGACTGCTAGAACACACAACATTGATTCCTAGCCATGTGCGTCGCCCCCCTCCACAGTTTACGCCTCCGGTCATATTGTCGTAGTGCTTAGGCGAAGCCCTGCACGGATCACTTCACCATCATCGTCACCACGCTGTCATGCTGACGAAACTCTCCCTCGACACTTTGCTAGATCAAGAGTTCGAGGGACGTCATCGAGCTGAACGTGTGCAGAACTCGGAGGTGCCGTACGTTCGGTGCTTGTTCGGTCGGAACGAGAAGAAGTTCGACTACATCAATCGCTTTGTCAAACGCTTCCGCTTTTGGTCTGCGAGGGTACGTGGACACACTCTCCCCCTCTCCTTGTTATGCATCTCCTAGATAGATCTTGCGTGAGCGTAGGAATTTTTTTGAAATTGCATGCTACGTCCCCAACAGCTATCCCTCCACCCCTCCACACCTCCTGTTATTCTCCACCGACTACTACCCTACGCCGCACCAGAAACAGTTATAACCCTCGTACTCCTCTCCGTCCGCGACTCCACTGCCGCGTCTTCCCATCTCCGGGTCGTTCCCGTCCAAGGCCTCGCCATCGTCCACTGCCTTGCTGCGCTCGGCGCGGCGTGATCAACAAACAAGAGTCATCGGAAGAGGACTGTACATGGAGAGGCTAGCAGTGTTGGGAAACGTAGTAATTATAAAAAAATTCCTACGCACACGCAAGATCATGGTGATGCATAGCAACGAGAGGGGAGAGTGTTGTCCACGTACCCTCGTAGACCGAAAGCAGAAGCGTTATGACAACGCGGTTGATGTAGTCGTACGTCTTCATGATCGACCGATCCTAGCACCGAACGTACGACACCTCCGTGATCTACACACGTTCAGCTTGGTGACGCCCCACGAACTCACGATCCAGTAGAGCTTCGAGGGAGAGCTTCGTCAGCACGACGGCGTGATGACGGTGATGATGAAGCTACCGGCGCAGGGCTTCACCTAAGCACTACGACGATATGACC
This sequence comes from Triticum aestivum, assembly GCF_018294505.1. Lineage (NCBI taxonomy): Eukaryota > Viridiplantae > Streptophyta > Magnoliopsida > Poales > Poaceae > Triticum > Triticum aestivum. Next base: position 127,280,560 of record NC_057799.1, read on the forward strand.
GAGGTGGATTATGGTGGAGGGGGGCACCGCACACGGCTAAGAGATCAATGATCAACTTGTGTGTCTATGAGGTGCCCCCTCCCCCGTATATAAAGGAGTGGAGGAGGGGGGGGGAGGCCGGCCTCCTAGGCGGGCCTCAAGGGGAGTCCTACTCCCACCGGGAGTAGGATTCCCCCCTTCCCTAGTTGGATTAGGAGAGAAGGAAGGGGGAGGAAGGAGGAAGGAAAGGGGGGCCGGTGTCGGTGTCAAAACCGGCGGATCTCGGGTAGGGGGTCCCGAACTGTGCGTCTAAGGTCGATGGTAACAGGAGACAGGGGACACAATGTTTACCCAGGTTCGGGCCCTCTCTATGGAGGTAATACCCTACTTCCTGCTTGATTGATCTTGATGAATATGAGTATTACAAGAGTTGATCTACCACGAGATCGTAATGGCTAAAACCCTAAAAGTCTAGCCTGTATGACTATATCCGCTTCCGGACTAAGCCCTCTGGTTTATATAGACACCGGAGGGGACTAGGGTTGTACAAAGTCGGTTACAGAGAAGGAATCTTCAAATTTGGTTGCCCAGCTTGCCTTCCACGCCAAGGAGAGTCCTATCCGGACACGGGAGAGAGTCTTCGGTCTTGTATCTTCACAGCCGATTAGTCCGGCCCATGTCCAATAGGCCGGACGCCCGAGGACCCCTTAGTCCAGGACTCCCTCAGTAGCCCCTGAACCAGGCTTCAATGACGAGGTGTCCGGCGCGCAGATTGTCTTCGGCATTGCAAGGCGGGTTCCCCTTTCCGAATACTCCAAGATAGTCTTCGGACGAACGTGTCCGGATCTGCAACACAAGTACCACAACTGTAGAGAATATAATATTTCACGAGTCTAATCTACAGACAACCTTTCGTAACGTGACATCACGCTTGCCCGGTCATTATTTCGAATCGTTTCCTGTCCTGCCGTTCCATGTTTTGAGGCGAGGTTTTTTATTGGCACGTCTTGTCAAAGCAGAGATCATGTCCCCTTATTGCAGGATTCTTATTAATACGAGTGTGGGTAACCCAACCGTTCTATTGGAAAAATTCCTTAGGAATAGGCAGGTTTTCAGGCTTAAGAGGAGGCGCTCGATACCCGTTGCCTTTATAAAGGAGCCAAGGGCCGTCTTTATTTATGCCAAACTTCTCCTCAGCCTCCCCAACCTCGAGTTCTAGCACCCAAGGTTCGACTCCATCGCTTTAAGCTTCCCAGTCATGTCCGGACCCAGCCCGCAGGGCCGATGGGTGGCTTCCTCTGTTACAGAGGAGGACATTGCGAAGCTTCGGGCAGCCAGATACCTGACCGCGGAGATCCCCCACAGGCTTCCTGCTCAAGGACAGGTTATTCCGACTCCCAGATCCGGCGAGAGGGTCGTGTTCATCTCTCACTTCCTCCGAGGGTTAGGGTTCGCTCTTCACCCCTTCGTCCGGGGGCTCATGTTTTATTACGGACTAGATTTTCATGATCTAGCCCCCGACTCTTTCCTTCACATCTTGGCATTCATCATCACGTGTGAGGCCTTCCTCCGAATTCCCCCACACTTTGGCTTATGTCTCAAGACCTTTAGTGTAAGGCCGAAGGTGGTCGACGAGAAACAGGCAGAGTGCGGCGGCGCTGTAGTGAGCAAGCTTACCAATGCTCTTTGGCCAAACGGTTCTTTCACCGAAACTTCCAACCAATGGCAGCGGGAGTGGTTTTACGTCACCGAACCCCGCGGTACCAAGTGGGCAGCTATACCTGCGTTCTGTTCGGGCCCTCCGTTACAGCTTGCATCATGGGTTAATAGGGGGCTGGACTGGGGATCAGTTGATGAAGTACAGACTCTGTAGAGCCCCATCCGAACCCTCCTTGAGAGGGACATCGATCTTGTCAACGTGATTCAAGTAATGCTAGTCCGCTGAGCCCTACCATGCTAGCGTAGGGCTCTTCGCATGTGGGAGTTCAATCCAGAAGGACCACGAACCCTTCAACACTTCTTCGGCTCTACGCACAAAGGGATGTGGAAGTTGTTTTTTGGGAAACGAAAACAGTGGCCGGACACCACCGAGGACATCGGCCTCGACTACAACCATCCGGATACCCCGTAAGCGCTCCACTCCCGAACACTTTAAGCATGCCGAAATACGTTACTGAGCAAACTACCATTTCTTAGGGCTGGATAAAGAAAGCGGAGCGAATCAGGTGTTCGGCCCCCCCTCCCCGAAGACCCAGCGGATCCTGTACTAACAAGGATGCTGGCCCCGGCACCATACCAGATACCTATGGAGGAGGACAAGGGAGAAAGCGGGAAGGCCAAGGGCGGCCCCCATCCCGAAGGTGTATCGAACATTGTGTCCGGGGGAATCAAAATTCCATCGTCCGGGGACGAAAGTGAAGGAGGAGCCAACGTCTCTCCGTCCCATGGCAAGAAAAGGGCTGCCTCCGAAGACTGGGAGGGAAAGGCTCCTAAGCAAGGAAAAGTGCCCCAGTCAGGCGGCTCGGGCTTGAAGGATGACGTCTTCACACAGTCCCATGATGAGGACAAGCCTCTAGCCAAATCGTGAGTGAACAAGGATACTTTTTTAAACATATCCCGTTCTTTTCTTGTTACCAGGGTAACCTCTAGAATATATGTTTTTGCAGCTCGGCAAATAGTCTTCTTCACCAATCCTCTTCCTCGGGAGATCTTCTTCCGGAGATGATGGAAAGCGAGACACATCCTCCGGTCTCCTCGCCCAATAAGGCGGACGACTTTGAGGTGTCGTCCCGGAGGGTCTCCCCTGATCAAGTGGTGCGAGGGGTAACGAAGACCCTACCAGAAGGCGATACTTCGGTGGCCCAGGATCCGGGGGCCAACAATAAAGGCCCCGGACTGTCCAGTTTACAGCCGGAGACGACTCTGGGGACAGATGAGCGGATCCCTTCGAAGGGAGGCCATACTCCCACAACTGCTTCCGGAGGCCCAAAAGCGCCGGATATACTGACAAACATGCTGCAACAGGCGTCCTTCTCGGAGGAACATCGTGCCTTGATGGGTATGGTGGTTGAAAAGGTTCTGTCCGCGAAAAGCGGATTGAACGAAGCCTGCGCGAGCCTGTTAAGAGGCTTCGAGGTTTGTACTGAAAAAAATCATTGAGTGTGTTTTATTCACGAGTTGCACCTGTGTATAGGTAGTATCCCCTGAGACTCTGATTGGCCTCCCAAGGGGGGTGGTCAGAGGATCAAAAAGATATCCCCAGGAAATAATCTGATGAATTGGAACACAGGCTGTTACCCCACCGGCGACTGCCCGGACTACGGAGGTTGCAGAGCTGCAGCGGAAGCTTGATGTAGCGGATGATGACATTACGCTTATCAACAGGCGGCTCGACGAGGTGCAAGGTATGTCTCGGGGGTCGTCATTACATGCACGTGCCTGTTATTTGATCATGACACTAAGAATTGTATACTGAAATATGCATGACTGCAGATGGTGCTGCCGCGGTGGAGGTCCTCCGAGCTGAGCTGGCCCGGGCCAAGGAGCAGGCCCGGATTAATAATGCGGCTGCCGAGAAGGCATCTGCCGAGCTAAAGGCCGAACAGGCTGCTCGGCGCCAATGCGAGGAGAGAATATCCACTATGGCACGTGAGCTAAAGGATGCCGCTAGCCGCTGTGAAATCCTCGAGAAGGATAATAAAGCAAAAACGGCTGATCTTGACAAGGCCTTGCGAGAGGCGAAAGAAGCGCGGTCCGAATCTAGAGCGGCCCGGGAGGAGATCCGACAAGCTGGGGAGATCGCGGCTGGTAAGCCCTTTTTATTACGAACTAAGTTCGGCGATCTAAATTATGCTCCACTTAATAAAGTGTGGAGTTCTCCAGACGCGTTGTTGGACTTGCCGAAGAGTGCTTCCGATGCGGCGCAGTTTTACCAAGCGCAAGAAGGGTATGCAACGGAGAAGCTTTTTGGTCACAGTTCGGTACGTCAAAACGCCCACTGTTGCTGAACGAACAGATGACCCAATGGGCCGAACTCCATAGACTATCCGGTTCTGCCATGAAGGACGCCGCGGCCGGGCTGTGGCCGAGCGAGCCAATTCCGGATAGTTATTTTGGTTTGGTGCGGCGACTTGCTGATGCGGTGTCGCGTATCGACGTCGTTAAGCGGTAGGCGTGCATTGAAGGTGCACGGATGGCCTTTCCCCGTGTCAAGACATACTGGGCAAAGATGAAGGCCACAGATGTTGCCGCGAAGGGTCCACCCAAAGGCAAGGACCATTACGAACCGGTGCATTATTTCGAGGATGTCCTGGAGGGTGCCCGCTTGATAGAGAGTCAATGCTCGAAAAACATGATATTCGAGTGAAATGTATGGAAATTTGTAAAAGACAATATTTATGATAAGGCTATTTTTGTAGTTTCGCCTAAAACTTTTGTTCCTCCTGTGCGGTCGTTTTTGTATTATTCTAAAAGTTTTCTAGTCGTTGGCTTCAGCCCCCTCGTATAAAGTACGAGGGTGTTCGGAAAAGCATTTGATCACTCTTAACCCAACGTCTTGGTCCATTAAGGAGGTGTCAATGCGGTGAACTAGGCAATCAGACTATGGGGCGTTAACACTTTCACTTAGCCATAGGAGTTTTATGGGGGGACTACGATATAGCCCCTGGTATGTATACGGCTTGTTCCGATATGGTCCGTTACATATATGACCTTAAGAAAAAGGTCCTTCGTATAATACGGAGGGAATCATGAAAGATTCCGATAAGTCATCGAGTGGTTGACCAGCTCTCGCCGCATCATGACAGTGAGTTTTCGGCTTTCTCTACTGAGGTGCTTGACCAGACGAACTGGAGGCACAATCGCAGTAGTTCTCCCTTTACTACCTTAGCCGATAGAGCGGAACGTAAGGTAGCAAGCACAGGAGCCGGGCAACCCAACTATTGACCCAAGACATGATTCAGAGCTGATGCATATAAGGCCAAACTCGCGACGCCGAAGTACGCTATAAAGCTGTTCAGACTTGTCGGCAACTCATTTGTTCCCATACCGAGCCCCTGGCAAGTTATGCCGAGGTATGTGTGTGAAACAACCACAGGAGCCGAATTCAGTTTTTTGAAAAAAACCGAATGCTGGATGCGGATTATGTTTACTGGGACCTGAGTGATATGCCAATATTTATATTATAGATAACAAAGCCGCAACCCTAGCTATTTGACATGCCCGGGGTCGAAAGCGGAGGAAAAAGGCACATTACAGGCTCGAAATAAATAGTGCGGTCTACAAAAAGTTATTTTGGACCTCGTGTCGCATGTCTGCGCCGCTTGTCCTCGGTGGGGGGATCCCTTGACGGAAATAGCCTTTAGGTGAGTGTATGAGTCCGAACTCCGATAGAGTCCATGAGATGATTAGCCTTTGCATCACCTGTGGTAAAGGATAATGAAAAGGAAAGAGTAATTAGAAAAGAAACAAAGGTTATGGGAGTGCTTGCAGGCTCACCTGTATTGTGCTTCCGCCGATGCCCAGGGTATTTTGAGTGCATAGTTATGTATGCGCGGTACGGATTTCACAGGTATAAGAGGTGGGCGGCGGAAGCCGAACTGCTAGTTCCGCTCCGGAATTGGTCGATCCTATTGACTGGAGACTGGTGGCTTAAGGACCGACGAGGTATGCGGTTTAATAAGATCGCTTTGTACTTCGGCCGAGCTCGCTGTAGTATGATCTTCAGTCCGGAGGGGGTGCTTCTCCTGCTCCCTTGTAGCGTTGTGTGTCACGTATACCATGTTCACTGTTTTTACTTCGGGGGAAAATTGCTTCTGACCCCCGGTATTTGGTTGGTGAGTCTCTTCGTCGTCGCTATCACCGGGCGGCCTCCTCCCCTTGTGTTCGGCGTTGAGCTTGTCGGCCTGCTTGAAGACCCAACAGCTTCTGTGGTGTGATTAGCTGGCTTATCGGGGTGGCCATGAATCTGGCAGGGCCGGTCCAATATCTTGTCTAAATTAGATGGTCCGTCTCTATTTGCCTTGAATGGCTTTTTCCGTTGACCGGGTTTGGGACCGCTGAATTCGGCGTTGACCGATGTGTCGTGCATTCTATCATTATCATTGCGACGTTCGTGCTTGCTGGACCGTGGCTTGCCATTGCCGTCTCGGACTTTGGAAGTGCCCAGATCGCTGGCGTTGTTGCTTCTACGAGCGAGCCAACTGTCTTCTCCCATGCAAAAGCGGGTCATCAAAGCGGTAAGGGCTGACATGGATTTTAGTTTTTCTTGACCGAGGTGGCGGGCAAGCCACTCGTCCCGGACGCTGTGTTTGAAGGCCGCTAGGGCTTCCGCGTCCGGACAGTCGACGATTTGGTTCTTTTTAACTAAGAACCTAGTCCAGAGCTTCCTGGCTGACTCTCCGGGCTGCTGGACAATGTGACTTAAATCATCAGCATCTGGTGGCCGGACATACGTACCTTGGAAGTTATCGGGGAAGGCGTCTTCCAAGTCCTCCCAGCTGCCAATAGAGTTTTCCGGTAGACTGTTTAACCAGTACCGAGCTGGTCCTTTGAGTTTTAATTGCACGTATTTGATGAAGGTCATCTCCGCGGGCCATGTGGATATGGAGGAGGAAATCCTCGATCCATACTGCGGGGTCAGTTGTTCCGTCGTATGATTCAATGTTCATGGGTTTAAACCCATCTGGGAATTCGTGCTCCATTACTTCGTCTGTGAAGCAAAGAGGATGTGCGGCGCCTCTATATTGGGCCACACTGAGAGGTAGCTCCGATGGAGTCCGTCTGCGGTTTTTGGCCCGGGCGTGACTAGGCTTGTCGCGTCCGAGTAGATAGTCGTCGCCGCGTGTCGGGGCACGTCCTCGTGATCTGTAGATTGATCTGGTATGTCTTGCTCTATTATCCAGGCCCTGCCGGAGGTCATATGTATAACCCTGAGCTGTTTTATCTCTGCCTTTACGGAGAGGTGGGGCGGGCTGGTGTTCGGCTTGAGTTGCCGCTCTGTCATGACCGCGTTGTGGTCGATTAGCCGCATTGTGTGACGATGGTATGGGCACCGGCACCTCATCACCGAACTGGGGTAGCAATTTGCGCTTCGGATAATTATTAGCTGGGCCACTAAGGCCGTATTCCTTGGCGGCTAGGACTTCGGTCCATCTATCATTGAGCAGATCTTGGTCAGCTTGAAGCTGCTGCTGCTTCTTTTTCAGGCTCCTTGCAGTGGCTATTAGCCGGCTTTTAAAGCGCTCCTGCTCAAGGGGCTCCTCAGGCACGATGAAATCCTCGTTGCCGAGGCTTTCTTCGCCTTCGAAGAGTGGAAGGTAATTACTGTCCTCCGAGTCTTCGTTTATGGCCTGTTCATCAGGGCTAACGTGCCTGTCTTCCCATTCATCCTGTTTGGAGGTTGTCCCAACAGGGTCTTCGTTATCTTCGGCCTCGTATGGAGTATTGTTTTCTCCGGTGCCGGTGTTGCTGTCTTTTGCATCACGTGACTTAGAGCGGCGCCGCTGGTGCCGGCGTCTGGGTTGTGTCTCAGGAGGTTTATCCTCAACTGGATCCTCTTTGTCGTTGTTAGTTTCTTTAGGTGTATCCACCATGTATACGTCGTACGAAGATGTGGCCGTCCAGCTTCCTGTAAACGGCGGATTTTGGCCCTGCTCCTCATTGGCATCGTTGTCCATGCCGTCGATGTCTTCGGAGGTGTAATCGAGCATGTCGGTTAAGTCCTCGACAGTGGCTATGTAGTGGGTGGCAGGTGGGAAGCAAAATTCCCCGTCATCAACCTCCAGTTCGAGCTGGATAACTTTCGGCTGTGAGTCCCCTGCTAGGGACAGATTTTTTAATAAGTTTAACACATTGCCTAAAGGCGAGTGCCGGAAGATGTCCGGGGCGCTGAATTCGGCGATCGATGACTTATCCAGCTCGACGTGCGCGGTCACACATGGTTCGAAACTTAAGGCCGGAAACGAGCCCGAGGCTCCGAAGACACAGATATCACCCAGGTTTAGGTCTGTGTGCGGCTCCAACGCCACGGAGTCTGCGGCTTCCGTGGCGGGGTTGAGCTTCCCGTCCTTGGATGTCGTGATCTGCTCCGGATCTAAGGCTGGAGTAGTTACAGGTGCAATTTCCTGAGTATGGACCGGTGACAAATTTGAGTCATGTTCACCGTAGGGACAGGGAGCGGCTGCCGTGGTCTCAAAGCCGTCAAATATCAAGTCCCCATGGATATCCGTGACGTGGTTCAAGCTCCCAAATCTGACCTGATGGCCAGGGGCGTAGCTATCGATCTGCTCCAGATGGCCAAGCGAGTTGGCCCGTAGTGCGAAGCCGCCGAACACGAAGATCTATCCGGGGAGGAAGGTTTCCCCTTGGACAGCATCTTTGTTAATGATTGAATGAGCCATCGAACCTTTTGGGGATGGCACAGTGGAACTCTCAATGAAAGCACCAATGTCGGTATCAAAACCGGCGGATCTCGGGTAGGGGGTCCCGAACTGTGCGTCTAAGGTCGATGGTAACAGGAGACGGGGGACACAATGTTTACCCAGGTTCGGGCCCTCTCTATGGAGGTAATACCCTACTTCCTGCTTGATTGATCTTGATGAATATGAGTATTACAAGAGTTGATCTACCACAAGATTGTAATGGCTAAAACCCTAAAAGTCTAGCCTGTATGACTATATTCGCTTCCGGACTAAGCCCTCCGGTTTATATAGACACCGGAGGGGACTAGGGTTGTACAAAGTCGGTTATAGAGAAGGAATCTTCATATTTGGTCGCCAGCTTGCCTTCCATGCCAAGGAGAGTCCTATCCGGACACGGGAGAGAGTCTTCGGTCTTGTATCTTCACAGCCCATTAGTCCGGCCCATGTCCAATAGGCCGGACGCCCGAGGACCCCTTAGTCCAGGACTCCCTCAGCCTGCCCCCCTCCCAATTTGGATTGGGCATCGGGGGGGGGGGGGCGCCCCTCCTTTGCTCCCTTCTCCTCTCTCCCACTAAGGCCCAATAAGGCCCATATACCTCCTGGGGGGTTCCGGTAACCTCCCGGTGCACCGGTATATGCCTGATCTCACCCGGAACCATTCCGATGTCCAAATATAGTCGTCCAATATATCGATCTTTATGTCTCGACCATTTTGAGACTCCTCGTCATGTCCGTGATCATATCCGGGACTCCGAACTACCTTCGGTACATCAAAACACATAAACTCATAATACCGATCGTCAGCAAACGTTAAGCGTGCGGACCCTATGGGTTCGAGAACTATGTAGACATGACTGAGAGACGTCTCCGGTCAATAACCAATAGCGGAACCTGGATGCTCATATTGGCTCCTACATATTCTACGAAGATCTTTATCGGTCAAACCGCATAACAACATACGTTGTTCCCTTTGTCATCGGTATGTTACTTGCCCGAGATTCGATCGTCGGTATCTCAATAACTAGTTCAATCTCGTTACCGTCAAGTCTCTTTACTCGTCCCGTAATGCATCATACCGTAACTAACTCATTAGTCACATTGCTTGCAAGGCTTATATTGATGTGCATTACCGAGAGGGCCCAGAGATACCTCTCCGACAATCGGAGTGACAAATCCTAATCTTGATCTATGCCAACTCAACAAGTACCATCGGAGACACCTGTAGAGCACCTTTATAATCACCCAGTTACATTGTGACGTTTGGTAGCACACAAAGTGTTCCTCCGGTATTCGGGAGTTGCATAATCTCATAGTCATAGGAACATGTATAAGTCATGAAGAAAGCAATAGCAATATACTAAACGATCAAATGCTAAGCTAACGGAATGGGTCAAGTCAATCACATCATTCTCTAATGATGTGATCCCGTTAATCAAATGACAACTCATGTCAATGGCTAGGAAACTTAACCATCTTTGATTCAACGAGCTAGTCAAGTAGAGGCATACTAGTGACACTCTGTTTGTCTATGTATTCACACATGTACTAAGTTTCCGGTTAATACAATTCTAGCATGAATAATAAACATTTATCATGATATAAGGAAATATTAATAACAACTTTATTATTGCCTCTAGGGCATATTTCCTTCAGTCTCGCACTTGCACTAGAGTCAATAATCTAGTTCACATCGCCATGTGATTTAACACCAATAGTTCACATCACCATGTGATTAACACCCATTGTTCACATCGCCATGTGACCAACACTCAAAGGGTTTACTAGAGTCAGTAATCTTAGTTCACATCGCCATGTGATTAACACCCAAAGAGTACTAAGGTGTGATCATGTTTTGCTTGTGATAGAAGTTTAGTCAATGGGTCTGCCGTATTCAGATCCGTATGTATTTTGCAAATGTCTATGTCAACAATGCTCTGCACGGAGCTACTTTAGCTAATTGCTCCCACTTTCAATATGTATCTAGATTGAGACTTAGAGTCATCTGGATCAGTGTCAAAATTTGCATCGACGTAACCCTTTACGACGAACCTTTTGTCACCTCCATAGTCGAGAAACATATCCTTATTCCACTAAGGATAATTTTGACCGATGTCCAGTGATCTACTCCTAGATCACTATTGTACTCCCTTGCCAAACTCAGTGTAGGGTATACAATAGATCTGGTACACAGCATGGCATACTTTATAGAACCTATGGCTGAGGCATAGGGAATGACTTTCATTCTCTTCCTATCTTCTGCCGTGGTCGGGCTTTGAGTCTTACTCAATTTCACACCTTGTAACACAGGCAAGAACTCTTTCTTTGACTGTTCCATTTTGAACTACTTCAAAATCTTGTCAAGGTATGTACTCATTGAAAAAACTTATCAGGCGTCTTGATCTATCTCTATAGATCTTGATGCTCAATATGTAAGCAGCTTCACCGAGGTCTTTCTTTGAAAAACTCCTTTCAAATACTTCTTTAAATACAGGCTTCACTGCAAGTCTGTGTAAAACTATATTATTTCTGATCAACAATATGTCATTCACATATACTTATCAGAAATGTTGTAGTGCTCCCACTCACTTTCTTGTAAATACAGGCTTCACCACAAGTCTGTATAAAACTATATGCTTTGATCAACTCATCAAAGCGTATATTCCAACTCCGAGATGCTTGCACCAGTCCATAGATGGATCGCTGGAGCTTGCACATTTTGTTAGCACCTTTAGGATCAACAAAACCTTCTGGTTGCATCATATACAACTCTTCTTTAAGAAATCCATTAAGGAATGTAGTTTTAACATCCATTTGCCAAATTTCATAAAATGTGGCAATTTGCTAACATGATTCGGACAGACTTAAGCATCGCTACGAGTGAGAAAGTCTCATCGTAGTCAACGCCTTGAACTTTGTCAAAAACTTTTTTCGACAAGTCTAGCTTTGTAGATAGTAACACTACTATCAGCGTCCGTCTTCCTCTTGAAGATCCATTTATTTTCTATGGCTTGCCAATCAACGGGCAAGTCAACCAAAGTCCACACTTTGTTCTCATACATGGATCCCATCTCAGATTTCATGGCCTCAAGCCATTTTGCGGAATCTGGGGTCATCATTGCTTCTTCATAGTTCGTAGGTTCGTCACGGTCAAGTAACATGACCTCCAGAACAGGATTACCGTACCACTCTGGTGCGGATCTCACTCTGGTTGACCTACGAGGTTTGGTAGTAACTTGATCTGAAGTTACATGATCATTAGCCTCCTCACTAATTGGTGTAGGCATCACAGGAACGGTTCTTTCTGTGATGAACTACTTTCCAATTCGAGAGAAGGTACAGTTACCTCATCAAGTTCTACTTTCCTCCCACACACTTCTTTCGAGAGAAACTCCTTCTCTAGAAAGGATCCATTCTTAGCAACGAATGTCTTGCCTTCGGATCTCTGATAGAAGGTGTACCCAACAGTCTCCTTTGGGTATCCTATGAAGACGCACTTCTCCGATTTGGGTTCGAGCTTATCAGGCTGAAGATTTTTCACATAAGCATCGCAACCCCAAACTTTAAGAAATGACAGCTTAGGTTTCTTGCCAAACCACAGTTCATACGGTATCATCTCAACGGATTTAGATGGTGCCCTATTTAACATGAATGTAGTTGTCTCTAATGCATAACCCCAAAAACGATAGTGGTAAATCGGTAAGAGACATCATAGATTGCACTATATCCAATAAAGTACGGTTATGACGTTCGGACACACCATTACGCTGTTGTGTTCTGGGTGGCGTGAGTTGCGAAACTATTCCGAATTGTTTGAAATGAAGACCAAACTCGTAACTCAAATATTCTCCTCCACGATCAGATCGTAGAAACTTTATTTTCTTGTTACGATGATTTTCCACTTCACTCTGAAATTCTTTGAACTTTTCAAATGTTTCAGACTTACGTTTCATCAAGTAGATATACCCATATCTGCTCAAATCATCTGTGAAGGTCAGAAAATAACGATATCCGCTGCGAGCCTCAACACTCATTGGACTGCTTACATCAGTATGTATTATTTCCAACAAGTCTGTTGCTCGCTCCATTGTTCCGGAGAACGGAGTCTTAGTCATCTTGCCCATGAGGCATGGTTCGCAAGCATCAACTGATTCATAATCAAGTGATATCAAAAGCCCATCAGCATGGATTTTCTTCATGCGCTTTACACCAATATGACCTAAACGACAGTGCCACAAATAAGTTGCACTATCATTATTAACTTTGCATCTTTTGGCTTCAATATTATGAATATGTGTATCATCGAGATTCAATAAACCATTCACCTTGGGTGTATGACCGTTGAAGGTTTTATTCATGTAAACAGAACAACAATTATTCTCTGACTTTAAATGAATAACTGTATTGCAATAAACATGACCAAATCATATTCATGCTTAACACAAACACCAAATAACATTTATTTAGGTTCAACACTAATCCCGAAAGTATAGGGAGTGTGCGATGATGATCATATCAATCTTGGAACCACTTCCAACACACATTGTCACTTCACCCTTAACTAGTCTCTGTTCATTCTGCAACTCGCGTTTTGAGTTACTAATCTTAGCAACTGAACTAGTATCAAATAATGAGGGGTTGCTATAAACACTAGTAAAGTACACATCAATAACATGTATATCAAATATACCTTTGTTCACTTTGCCATCCTTCTTATCCGCCAAATACTTGGGGCAGTTCTGCTTCCAGTGACCAGTCCCTTTGCAGTAGAAGCACTTAGTCTCAGGCTTAGGTCCAGACTTGGGCTTCTTCACTTGAGCAGCAACTTGCTTGCCGTTCATCTTTAAGTTCCCCTTCTTCCCTTTTCTTGCTTTTCTTGATTTCTACCTTCATTGATTTCAGCATCCCGAAGAGCTTGGGAATCGTTTCCGTTATCCCTTGCATATTATAGTTCATCACGAAGTTCTAGTAACTTGGTGATAGTGACTAGAGAACTCTGTCAATCACTATCTTATCTGGAAGATTAACTCCCACTTGATTCAAGTGATTGTAGTACTCAGACATTCTGAGCACATGCTCACTAGCTGAGCTATTCTCCTCCATCTTGTAGGCAAAGTGCTTGTCAAAGGTCTCATACCTTTCAACATGGGCATGAGTCAGAAATACTAATTTCAACTCTTGGAACATCTCATATGCTTCGTGGCGTTCAAAACATCTTTGAAGCCCCGATTCTAAGACGTAAAGCATGGTGCACTAAACTATCAAGTAGTCATCATATCGAGCTTGCCAAACGTTCATAATGTCTGCATCTGCTCCTGCAATCGATCTGTCACCTAGCGGTGCATCAAGGACATAATTCTTCTGTGCAGCAATGAGGATAATCATCAGATCACGGATCCAATCCGCATCATTGCTACTAACATCTTTCAACTTAGTTTTCTCTAGGAACATATCAAAAATAAAACAAGGGAGCTAAACGCGAGCTATTGATCTACAACATAGATATGCTAATACTACCAGGACTAAGTTCATGATAAATTTAAAGTTCAATTCATCATATTACTTAAGAACTCCCACTTAGATAGACATCCCTCTAATCATCTAAGTGATCACGTGATCCATATCAACTAAACCATGTCCGATCATCACGTGAGATGGAGTAGTTTTCAATGGTGAACATCACTATGTTGATCATATCTACTATATGATTCACGCTCGACCTTTCGGTCTCAGTGTTCCGAGGCCATATCTGCATATGCTAGGCTCGTCAAGTTTAACCCGAGTATTCTGCGTGTGCAAAACTGGCTTGCACCCATTGTATGTGAACGTAGAGCTTATCACACCCGATCATCACGTGGTGTCTCGGCACGATGAACTTTCGCAACGGTGCATACTCAGGGAGAACACTTATACCTTGAAATTTAGTGAGAGATCATCTTATAATGCTACCGTCGAACTAAGAAAAATAAGATGCGTAAAGGATAAACAGCACATGCAATCAATATAAGCGATATGATATGGCCATCATCATCTTGTGCCTTTGATCTCCATCTCCAAAGCACCGTCATGATCACCATCGTCACCGGCGCGACACCTTGATTTCCATCGTAGCATCTTTGTCATTTCGCCAACTATTGCTTCTACGACTATCGCTACTGCTTAGTGATAAAGTAAAGAAATTACATGGCGATTGCATTTCATACAATAAAGCGACAACTATATGGCTCCTGCCAGTTGCCGATAACTTTGTTACAAAACATGATCATCTCATACAATAAAATTTAGCATCATGTCTTGACCATATCACATCACAACAACTGCAAAAACAAGTTAGACATCCTCTACTTTGTTGTTGCAAGTTTTACGTGGCTACTACGGGCTGAGCAAGAACCGTTCTTACCTACGCATCAAAACCACAACGATATTTCGTCAAGTATGTGCTGTTTTAACCTTCAACAAGGACTAGGCGTAGCCATACTCGATTCAACTAAAGTTGGAGAAACTGACACCCGCCAGCCACCTGTGTGCGAAGCACGTCGGTAGAACCAGTCTCGTGTAAGCGTACGCGTAATGTCGGTCCGAGCCGCTTCATCCAACAATACCACCGAATCAAAGTATGACATGCTGGTAAGCAGTATAACTAGTATCGCCCACAACTCACTTGTGTTCTACTCGTGCATATAACATCTACGCATAAACCTGGCTCGGATGCCACTATTGGGGAACGTAGTAATTTTAAAAAAAATCCTACGCACACGCAAGATCATGGTGATGCACAGCAACGAGAGGGGAGAGTGCTGTCCACGTACCCTCATAGACCGAAAGCAGAAGTGTTATGACAACACGGTTGATGTAGTCGTACGTCTTCACGATCGACCAATCCTAGTACTGAACGCACGACATGTGACGCCCCCAATTTGACCGTACACTAATCATGCACGCAAATGTGTACGATCAAGATTAGGGACTCACGGGAAGATATCACAACACAACTCTATAACATAAATAAGTCATACAAGCATTATAATACAAGCCAGGGGCCTCGAGGGCTCGAATACAAGTGCTCGATCATAGACGAGTCAGCGGAAGCAACAATATCTGAGTACAGACATAAGTTAAACAGGTTTGCCTTAAGAAGGCTAGCACAAAAGTAGCAACGATCGAAAAGGCAAGGCCTCCTGCCTGGGACCTCCTAACTACTCCTCGAAGCCGAACTCCATGTAGAATCATCCTCGGGATCTCTAGCTCCTGGACTCCAACATCTGGTTGCGACAATCAGGTATAGAAAGGGGAAAAGAGGGAGAAAAGCAACCGTGAGTACTCATCCAAAGTACTCGCAAGCAAGGAGCTACACTACATATGCATGGGTATATGTGTAAAGGGCCATATCAGTGGACTGAACTGCAGAATGCCAGAATAAAAGGGGGATAGCTAGTCCCGTCGAAGACTACGCTTCTGGTTTTCTCCATCTTGCAGCATGTAGAAGAGAGTAGATTGAAGTCCTCCAAGTAGCATCGCATAGCATAATCCTACCCGGCGATCCCCTCCTCGTCACCCTGTTAGAGAGCGACCACCGGGTTATATCTGGCACTTGGAAGGGTGTGTTTTATTAAGTATCCAGTTCTAGTTGTCATAAGGTCAAGGTACAACTCCGGGTCGTCCTTTTACCGAGGGACATGGCTATTCGAATAGATAAACTTCCCTGCAGGGGTGCACCACATAACCCAACACGCTCGATCCCATTTGGCCGGACACACTTTTCTGGGTCATGCCCGGCCTCGTAAGATCAACACGTCGCAGCCCCACCTAGGCTCAACAGAGAGGTCAGCACGCCGGTCTAAACCTATGCGCGCAGGGGTCTGGGCCCATCGCCCTATGCACACCTGCACGTTGCGTACGCGGCCGGAAGCAGACCTAGCCCCCTTAATACAAGCGCGAGCTTACGGTCCAATGCGGCGCGCGCCACTCAGTCGCTGACGTCAAAAGAGCTTCGGCTGATACCACGACGTCGGGATACCCATAACTACTCCCGCGTAGATGGTTAGTGCGTATAGACCAAATGGCCAGACTCAGATCAAATACCCAGATCTCGTTAAGCGTGTTAAGTATCTGCGAACGCCGACCAGGGCCAGGCCCACCTCTCTCCTAGGTGGTCTCAACCTGCCCTGTCGCTTCGCCATAAAGTAACAGTCGAGGGCCGTCAGGAACCCAGGCCCACCTCTACCGGGATGGAGCCACCTGTCCTTTCAGCCCCCTCATCAGAATCACTTGCGGGTACTCCTCGAGCCGACCCGACTTTAGTCACCACATGTGTCATGTATATAATGTATATAGCATATACCCGTGATCACCTCCCGAAGTGATCACGGCCCAGTAGTATAGCATGGCAGACGGACAAGAGTGTAGGGCCACTGATGGAACACTAGCCTCCTATACTAAGCATGTAGGATTGCAGGTAAAGGTAACAACTGTAGCATCAATGACAGGCTATGCATCAGGATAGGTTTAACGGAAAGCAGTAACATGCTACACTACTCTAATGCAAGCAGTATAGAGAAGAATAGGCGATATCTGGTGATCAAGGGGGGGGGGGCTTGCCTGGTTGCTCAGACAAGAAGGAGGGGTCGTCAGTCATGTAGTCGTCCACAGGGGCATCAGCATCGCCACGGGGTCTACCGAAGAGAAGAGGGGGGAGAAACAGTAAATACATAGCAAGCAAGTGCATAACAGGACAACAGGCAGAGCTAGACGTGTTCTAACGCGGTATGAGGTGATACCGGTGAAGGGGGGAAACATCCGGGAAAATATCCCCGGTGTTTCACGTTTTCGGACAGATGAACCGGAGGTGAAATGTTGCAGGTTCAATAGGTTAGGGATGTGTGGTGGACGAACGGGCTGCGTATCCGGATTCGTCTCGTCGTTCTGAGCAACTTTCATGTACAAAGTATTTCCATCCGGGTTACGGATTATTTTATATGATTTTCTAAAGATTTAATCATTTTCTGAATTTTAATTAATTATTTAATTCAACCTTATCCAAAACAGTGTTGCGATGACATCAGCATGACATCATGCTGACGTCAGCAGTCATCTGACATGTGGGTCCCACATGTCATAGACTGATTAGGGTAATTAGGGTTAACTAATTAATTAACTATTAATTAAACTAATTAATTAAATTAGATTAATCTAAACAGGGTTAATTAACTAATTAATTAATTATTTTTATTTTTATTTTTATTATTTTTATTATTTTTATTATTTTTTATTTTTTATTATTATTTTTTAATTCTTTTTTTTTATAAAAACGTTCTCAGGGGCTGGGCCCCACTTGTCTTTGGGCCAGGGGGCCAATCGGGTGTTGGGCTATCGGCCACTGCCCGAACGGCCACTGGCCCGCGGGGCGCACCCGATTTGGGCGCTGCGGGGCGCCGGCGACCAGGGAGCAGGGGGGCAGGGCGGCGCTGGGAGTTGC
>NC_057799.1:127299155-127306423 GCF_018294505.1 Triticum aestivum
GTAGGCGCTGTTGGGCCAGGGGAGGGAGTTGGGTCGGCCTGGCTGGGCCATGGCCCAGTTGGGCCGAGCGGGAGTTCTTTCTATTTTTTTGTTTTTGTTTTTTTAATTATTTCTTTTCTGTTATATTTTGTTCCTCCTATTATTTTAGTTTTATAAAATGCCAAATGAGCACCTAAATTAGTATTACTAATTAGTCCACTGCCACAATTAACTTGGCACCTAAAATAAAATACTTTGTAAGTTTTTTTTTGTATTTAAAGTATTTAAATAATAGTTTTGCTACTGTTTTATTACCATTTGAATATTTGAACATTTTATAAAAGTGTGGTTCTCCACCATAATTACCTGCGCATTATTTGGCACAACCCGAACATTTTAGTTTTAAAGTTTGAAAACTTTTGTTGTTTGCCTTTTATTAAATTTTGAATTTGAATTGGTTTTTTGAACTAACGCGTGATTATCAACACTAACAGAGGTGACGTGGCATCATCAGCGTAGGTTTACTGTAGCATAATTATCCGGGCGTCACAATTCTCCCCCACTACAAGAAATCTCGTCCCGAGATTTAAGAGGGAAGTAAAGGGGGAAGGTTCGGGTTACGAAATTCTAGGGAGCGTTCTTGGTCTTGGTTGTTCTTCTCGAAGAGGTTGATCCATTACATTGATGTCTTCATTCTGCTGTTTCAGGTCATCATGATAAAGTTGTCGTCCTTTCTTCGGGAACTCCATCGTACTTACGACAGAGTAAGGGGGTATTCTGGAAGAACGGACTTCTGCAGGGTTTACTATCTGGTCAATATCATCGGGGAAGGTGGCGGAAAGTATCTCTCGAACTAAACCTTAAGAAAAGCTGAGAGCAAGTAAGAAAGTACCATGAGAAGTTTCAAACGGGTAGGCAATCGTTCAAAGCCTGAAACAAAGTGTGAAAGGGGTTCAAAGCAATCGGAATAAGTATTATGTCTGATGCCAGTATAGATCAGTAGGACGGTGGTCCGTGAATTACATACGAGGCCACGCGCGATGAATAAATTTGGGAACAGGGGGTGCACAGGAGAGTCAGGTTTCGATCCTGTGGAACTGTGGGTTATGGGCCCACCATGTGGGTTAAAAGTAGGAAGGGCGGTGACATCTTGGACGATCATGATAGCAAGGCATGGCAGAGGGTAGCCTGTCAGTTATATGTCAGCAACATCGTCGGTACCAAGGGCGAGGGACGAAGAGAACCATTTTCCTGCTCGTTGAAACGAGGCGGACCATTAGGCAAAGTTCTCGTCCATCGGTGGTTACCGAAATGTCACCAACAATAATAACAGGGTCTTACTGACAGAGTTGTACACCGAGGTGTTTACATAAGCAGGAGAATATTACTGCTTAGATCATATAGTTCACCAGAAAGGTTAAACCAAACAATGGAAAAGAAAATATGATTATTAGATTAAACAGAAGAATGGAAAGGAAAATGTGTTTAAACACATATTTCAAGGGTATATCCTTCCCAAGGACAAGCAGAGCATGATATCCATGACGTGATATAATGTAGAAAACTCTTTAGGTACGGGAGAGAAATTTCATGACATTACCCATACAACGGTGTGTTGATAATTGAGCAGGAAACAATTAGCTTTGGGCTTCAAATGTTCCTGTTTAAAATCAGAGTACCATAGACATGCTTCGAGATAGCATTGACATGGTCAACAGGTGAAGATCAGACTTTGGAAACAAAAAGGATCCATCAGGAACAACTTATAGAGTAAGTCTTACAATTTCCTCATGGAAGAATAGCTAGCCTTGCTAAAAAGTAAAACTTATAACAATAGATCCTCCCGCCAGGTGTGTTAGGCATGACATCACCTTACCGGGTCATAAATAGGCCAATGTTATAACTGTTGGAAATATGTTCCAACCATCATATCTGACCGAGATTTAGATCTGATTGATGTCAGGATAACTCAGACTCAGGATCCCTGAGAAGAAAAGGTGCAACACAAATTGTCAAAACGACATCAAAGATTCTCGGGAGATGAACTATGGAAGCGAGTTCCGAACAAGGGTTCATAATTAAATCAAGGAGAGGTGAGGAGGTGACTGCTTGACTCAGCGGCAATCCATTGAGATTTCCAAAAGATGGATTTCCACCACTATGTGAACAAGGAGATAACATTAGCTAGATCGAATGACTTAATGATGTATGCTCGATTAAAACATACACAGTTAAACATTGTTTGAAATGTGCACCCAAAATATGGGCTAGGTAGCACAATCAATGTTCGAATGATGATTCATTAAGCCATAGACGTAGAATGAAACTATAAACCAATAACTTCAAAGCAATAGGGTTGCTAGAAGTTTAGAATTTACACATCACAGACCATTTGTTGGTATTCCTTTTAGAAACAACACGGGGACCAAGAAAGAATGGTGATGGGGAGAAGTATCACTGTACCAAGATGTCATGCGAGGTGGTGAAATTCTTACGACATACTTGACATAAAAGATGGTAATACTCCAAGGTAAAGAAGAACAATTGCTGGATAGCAAGGAACTCAAGGTATAACACCAAACACGAACAAGCTTGTGTTGGTGGGAAGGCAATAAAGTGGTCGATGATAACACATATCATCTAGGGCAAGGATGGTATTTCTCATCATGAACTCAATCGATATCCTGGAAGAGCGCATAAGGTTGATGATGATCACGACACATTTGTCGAGAGATTTCATGAAGATGTAATCAATCAGCGACGACATCAAGTCAAAGGAATGATGAAGCAGACGGTTATTGGAACCATGGGTAGGACACACGCTTGGAATCAAGCTTGTTGTTCAAGGTGAAATGGTATGAGAGGAAGATCGGCGTAAGCTTAGCTCATCATCGAAAGTTGTGCTCCGGGGTTAAGGACCAGGTAGCACAGTTAAAATTTAGCACGCTAATGATATAGCCGATCAGGCTAGGAATGACTTAATGATTATTAAACTCGTAAGCAACGAAAATTACCTAGAGTTATTGAATCGGAGTGCGGATTTGATTCACTATTCGGCGTTCTCGGTTGACAAACAACCCAGAGCCCATGAAGTGACAAAGACAAGGTAAGGTAGTACTTCATCAAAGTTTATAAGATGTAGTGCAATGGTAAGATATCCCCGAGATACCAGGGGTAATACTCAAAGGTAGATCATAATAGAGGTTGGGCAGGCGTATTGACCTGCAGAAGACAAGTGATTTAACTTGTCCAAGAAATGGTATTTAAAGGAGAACATGGTCGGAACCACGATTGCAAAAGGCCAGATCCCAGATATAAGATGAACTTATACCAAGGGAATAATTAATTTAAGAGAAGCTTTTAATGATAAGATCTACATCGTGTCCATGGGCATGAACACAAAGTTCAAGGTCGACTCCCACTTCTCCAATGCATATCCTTTCATTTACTTCTCGCGTTCGATGAAGTTGTAGTGTTGAAATTTTATATGGCAAAATACCAGGAGAGTATGACTCGTGAAAACTTTCGAGTTCACACATATTAAGGAAGGCATAGGTTCAACCCATCAGGGCTTCTTAGAACATATACCACGAACTTCGGAGTAAATAATACAAGCTCGAAAGTAGAGTATGGTTCACAAGGCAGAGGATACAATTTACCAAAGGCATCATGTATCCGAGGAAAGGCTCACCAGCTTATTTAATATGGAGGACATTGTCGGATAAAATCCGACAAAAGGGTCTGGTGGTCCCCAAGGGATCTGATGTGAGCATCAGTACTCAACCAGAGGAAGAAAGAATGCAAGGAGATCAGACTATAGAAACAACCGACTAACTCAAAAGCTCAAATGCAAAGGAATTATGAATTCCAAGACAAGGGATCAGAAGCAATGCTCTGATTAGGGATGGACAAGTTGAATAGCCTTAGGGGTACAATCGATGACGATTTGATTGGTCGAGATCCAGCTCATGTTAAAGATGTCTGAGCCGGAAGGATGAATTCTAGGATCTGATTGAGGATTGCGAGCATTCGCAACATATTGAATCAATGGACTCAAAAAGATAATGACAAAGGGTGCCAATAAGATTTGAGGTTTATGGGATTAATCATAATGCTAGTAAGCAAGAATTTCAAGAGCAACAGGCTCCTGAAGATTTTCGGAAGATCGAATGATATTTTGAACACTTTTGTGAAATACTTGAATCAACTGGGGAGGAGCGGATACTCGGTAAGTGCGAGGATTATCCGTAGGGGTATTCAGGTGACAAAGAACAGCAGGGTAGTAAGCTCAGGGGATTCTCAGAACAACAGAGAGAATTTCGGGGTATCTTGTAATAACAAGATCATCTGGGAAACATTGTATGAATGGCGAGTATACGTGGTTAACCATAGGAGTTTATCGATGAAAGGGAATTGTAAAAGCGATGAACACAAGTTCTCGGGTTATCAGCGGAGAGTATCTTCAGGATCTTCACGTGCAACAGACGATCATCAGTAATAAGGGGCTCTCCGGGTGAAAGTGATAACGAGATCCTAATGTTAGATTTAGTAAAATCATTTAACTCGAATAGAAGAGAGATCAGAGTCCCAGAGTATAGACAAGGAGTAAAAGATCCTAATACCACCCAATGGCGACGTGGGCCCGTAAGACACACAGCCATGTTAGTAAAAGTTTTTGCAATGTCTAGACTCAACTTCGGCCAAGGAGTTTGGGAAGGGGGATTCCTATAGGCAGTTGGCTCTGATACCAACTTGTGACGCCCCCAATTTGACCGTACACTAATCATGCACGCAAATGTGTACGATCAAGATTAGGGACTCACGGGAAGATATCACAACACAACTCTATAACATAAATAAGTCATACAAGCATTATAATACAAGCCAGGGGCCTCGAGGGCTCGAATACAAGTGCTCGATCATAGACGAGTCAGCGGAAGCAACAATATCTGAGTACAGACATAAGTTAAACAGGTTTGCCTTAAGAAGGCTAGCACAAAAGTAGCAACGATCGAAAAGGCAAGGCCTCCTGCCTGGGACCTCCTAACTACTCCTCGAAGCCGAACTCCATGTAGAATCATCCTCGGGATCTCTAGCTCCTGGACTCCAGCATCTGGTTGCGACAATCAGGTATAGAAAGGGGAAGAGAGGGAGAAAAGCAACCGTGAGTACTCATCCAAAGTACTCGCAAGCAAGGAGCTACACTACATATGCATGGGTATATGTGTAAAGGGCCATATTAGTGGACTGAACTGCAGAATGCCAGAATAAAAGGGGGATAGCTAGTCCTGTCGAAGACTACGCTTCTGGTTATCTCCATCTTGCAGCATGTAGAAGAGAGTAGATTGAAGTCCTCCAAGTAGCATCGCATAGCATAATCCTACCCGGCGATCCCCTCCTCGTCACCCTGTTAGAGAGCGACCACCGGGTTATATCTGGCACTTGGAAGGGTGTGTTTTATTAAGTATCCAGTTCTAGTTGTCATAAGGTCAAGGTACAACTCCGGGTCGTCCTTTTACCGAGGGACATGGCTATTCGAATAGATAAACTTCCCTGCAGGGGTGCACCACATAACCCAACACGCTCGATCCCATTTGGCCGGACACACTTTTCTGGGTCATGCCCGGCCTCGTAAGATCAACACGTCGCAGCCCCACCTAGGCTCAACAGAGAGGTCAGCACGCCGGTCTAAACCTATGCGCGCAGGGGTCTGGGCCCATCGCCCTATGCACACCTGCACGTTGCGTACGCGGCCGGAAGCAGACCTAGCCCCCTTAATACAAGCGCGAGCTTACGGTCCAATGCGGCGCGCGCCACTCAGTCGCTGACGTCAAAAGAGCTTCGGCTGATACCACGACGTCGGGATACCCATAACTACTCCCGCGTAGATGGTTAGTGCGTATAGACCAAATGGCCAGACTCAGATCAAATACCCAGATCTCGTTAAGCGTGTTAAGTATCTGCGAACGCCGACCAGGGCCAGGCCCACCTCTCTCCTAGGTGGTCTCAACCTGCCCTGTCGCTTCGCCATAAAGTAACAGTCGAGGGCCGTCAGGAACCCAGGCCCACCTCTACCGGGATGGAGCCACCTGTCCTTTCAGCCCCCTCATCAGAATCACTTGCGGGTACTCCTCGAGCCGACCCGACTTTAGTCACCACATGTGTCATGTATATAATGTATATAGCATATACCCGTGATCACCTCCCGAAGTGATCACGGCCCAGTAGTATAGCATGGCAGACGGACAAGAGTGTAGGGCCACTGATGGAACACTAGCCTCCTATACTAAGCATGTAGGATTGCAGGTAAAGGTAACAACTGTAGCATCAATGACAGGCTATGCATCAGGATAGGTTTAACGGAAAGCAGTAACATGCTACACTACTCTAATGCAAGCAGTATAGAGAAGAATAGGCGATATCTGGTGATCAAGGGGGGGGGGCTTGCCTGGTTGCTCAGACAAGAAGGAGGGGTCGTCAGTCACGTAGTCGTCCACAGGGGCATCAGCATCGTCACGGGGTCTACCGAAGAGAAGAGGGGGGAGAAACAGTAAATACATAGCAAGCAAGTGCATAACAGGACAACAGGCAGAGCTAGACGTGTTCTAACGCGGTATGAGGTGATACCGGTGAAGGGGGGAAACATCCGGGAAAAATATCCCCGGTGTTTCACGTTTTCAGACAGATGAACCGGAGGTGAAATGTTGCAGGTTCAATAGGTTAGGGATGTGTGGTGGACGAACGGGCTGCGTATCCGGATTCGTCTCATCGTTCTGAGCAACTTTCATGTACAAAGTATTTCCATCCGGGTTACGGATTATTTTATATGATTTTCTAAAGATTTAATCATTTTTTGAATTTTAATTAATTATTTAATTCAACCTTATCCAAAACAGTGTTGCGATGACATCAGCATGACATCATGCTGACGTCAGCAGTCATCTGACACGTGGGTCCCACATGTCATAGACTGATTAGGGTAATTAGGGTTAACTAATTAATTAACTATTAATGAAACTAATTAATTAAATTAGATTAATCTAAACAGGGTTAATTAACTAATTAATTAACTAATTAATTAATTATTATTATTATTATATTTTTTTTTATTTTTATATTTTTTATTTTTTTAATTCTTTTTTTATAAAAACGTTCTCAGGGGCTGGGCCCCACTTGTCATTGGGCCAGGGGGCTAATCGGGTGTTGGGCTATCGGCCACAGCCCGAACGGGCACTGGCCCGCGGGGCGCACCCGATTTGGGCGCTGCGGGGCGCCGGCGACCAGGGAGC
>NC_057799.1:127307210-127308160 GCF_018294505.1 Triticum aestivum
GGAGTGGGTGGACCGATCTAGGTCACCGGGGGAGTGGGGGTGGGTTGTAGGCGCGGTTGGGCCGGGGGAGGGAGTTGGGTCGGCCTGGCTGGGCCATGGCCCAGTTGGGCCGAGCGGGAGTTCTTTCTATTTTTTTGTTTTTGTTTTTTTAATTATTTCTTTTCTGTTATATTTTGTTCCTCCTATTATTTTAGTTTTATAAAATGCCAAATGAGCACCTAAATTAGTATTACTAATTAGTCCACTGCCACAATTAACTTGGCACCTAAAATAAAATACTTTGTAAGTTTTTTTGTATTTAAAGTATTTAAATAATAGTTTTTCTACTGTTTTATTACCATTTGAATATTTGAACATTTTATAAAAGTGTGGTTCTCCACCATAATTACCTGCGCATTATTTGGCACAACCCGAACATTTTAGTTTTAAAGTTTGAAAACTTTTGTTGTTTGCCTTTTATTAAATTTTGAATTTGAATTGGTTTTTTGAACTAACGCGTGATTATCAACACTAACAGAGGTGATGTGGCATCATCAGCGTAGGTTTACTGTAGCATAATTATCCCGGCGTCACACGACACCTCCGCGATCTGCGCACGTTCAGCTCGGTGACGTCCCACGAACTCACGATCCAGTAGAGCTTCTAGGGAGAGCTTCGTCAGCACGACGGCGTGATGACGGTGATGATGAAGCTACCGGCGCAGGGCTTCGCCTAAGCACTACGACGATATGAACCAAGGTGGATTATGGTGGAGGGGGGCACCGCACACGGCTAAGAGATCAATGATCAACTTGTGTGTCTATGGGGTGCCCCCTCCCCCGTATATAAAGGAGTGGAGGAGGGGGAGGATGCCGGCCTCTTAGGCGCACCCCAAGGGGAGTCCTACTCCCACCGGGAGTAGGATTCCCCCTTCCCTAGTTGGATTAGGAGAGAAGGAAGGGGGAGTAAGG
>NC_057799.1:127308335-127334706 GCF_018294505.1 Triticum aestivum
GGGGGCGGCCCCCTCCCAATTCGGATTGGGCTTGGGGGCGGGGGGGGGGGGCGCCCCCTCCTTCGCTCCCTTCTCCTCTCTCCCACTAAGGCCCATATACCTCCCGGGGGTTCCGGTAACCTCCCGGTGCACTGGTATATGCCCGATCTCACCCGGAACCATTTCGATATCAAAATATAGTCGTCCAATATATCAATATTTATGTCTCGACCATTTCGAGACTCCTCGTCATGTCCGTGATCATATCCGGGACTCCGAACTACCTTCGGTACATCAAAACACATAAACTCATAATACCGATCGTCACCAAACGTTAAGCGTGCGGACCCTACGTGTTCGAGAACTATGTAGACATGACCGAGACACGTCTCCGGTCAATAACCAATAGCGGAACCTGGATGCTCATATTGGCTCCTACATATTCTACGAAGATCTTTATCGGTCAAACCGCATAACAACATACGTTGTTCCCTTTGTCATCGGTATGTTACTTGCCCGAGATTCGATCGTCGGTATCTCAATACCTAGTTCAATCTCGTTATCGGCAAGTCTCTTTACTCGTTCCGTAATGCATCATCCCGTAACTAACTCATTAGTCACATTGCTTGCAAGGCTTATATTGATGTGCATTACCGAGAGGGCCCAGAGATAGCTCTCCGACAATCGGAGTGACAAATCCTAATCTTGATCTACGCCAACTCAACAAGTACCATCGGAGACACCTGTAGAGCACCTTTATAATCACCCAGTTACGTTGTGACGTTTGGTAGCACACAAAGTGTTCCTCCGGTATCCGGGAGTTGCATAATCTCATAGTCATAGGAACATGTATAAGTCATGAATAAAGCAATAGCAATATACTAAACGATGAAATGCTAAGCTAACGGAATGGGTCAAGTCAATCACATCATTCTCTAATGATGTGATCTCATTAATCAAATGACAACTTATGTCAATGGCTAGGAAACTTAACCATCTTTGATTCAACGAGCTAGTCAAGTAGAGGCATACTAGTGACACTCTGTTTGTCTATGTATTCACACATGTACTAAGTTTCCGGTTAATACAATTCTAGCATGAATAATAAACATTTATCATGATATAAGGAAATATAAATAACAACTTTATTATTGCCTCTAGGGCATATTTCCTTCAAGCAGGTGGGACCCACGAGGTCTATGATCACACGCAAGTAAAGTTCTTCCTTATTAAGCTGAAAAAAATGTTTCCTCCCCCGGACAGCAGGGACCAACCAGCTACATCTTCGCACACAAGGAAGTGCCTCCTTATTACGTGGAAAAAATGATTCCTCCCCTTGACAGCTGAGACCCTGATACGTCTCCAACGTATCTATAATTTATGAAGTATTCATGCTGATATATTATCATTCTTGGATGTTTTACAATCATTTTATAGCAACTTTATATCATTTTATGGGACTAACCTATTGACATAGTGCCCAGTGCCAGTTGTAGTTTTTTGCTTGTTTTTTACATCGCAGGAAATCAATACCAAACGGAGTCCAAACGCAGCAAAACTTTTTGGAGATTCTTTTGGACCAAAAGACATCCATTGGGCCAAAGAAGTGCCAAAGGGGGGCCCCGGAGGGGGGGGGCACAGCCTACCAGGGCGCGCCTGGGGGCCCAGGCGCGCCCAGGTGGGTTATGCCCACCTCGGTGGCCTCCCGCACCGCCTCTTCGCCCTATAAATTGCCAAATATTGCAAAAACCCTCGGGGTAAACCTAGATCAGAAGTTCCGCGGCCGCAAGCGTCTGTAGCCACGAGAAACCAATCTAGACCCCGTTCCGGCACACTGTCGGAGGGGGAAATCATCACCGGTGGCCATCTTCATCATCCCGGCGGCCACCATGATGAAGAGGGAGTAGTCCACCCTCGGGGCTGAGGGTTTGTAGCAGTAGCTATGTGTTTAATCTCTCTCTCTCCCCCTCGTGTTCTTGAGATGTCACGATCTTGATGTATCGCGGGCTTTCTTAATATAGTTGGATCATATGGTGTTTCTCCCTCTCTATCTTGTTGTGAATTGAGTTTTCCCTTTGAGATTTTGTTTTATCAGATTGAATACTTATATGGATTTGAGAGAACTTGTTGTATGTCTTGCTATGAATACCCGTGGTGACAATGGGGTATCATATTGATTCACTTGATATATGTTTTGGCACTCAACTCGCGGATTCCCGAGGTGACATTGGGGTAATCTATGCGTAGGGGTTGATGCACGTTCTCGTCTTTTGTTTCTCCGGTAGAAATCTTGGGCCACTCTTTGAGGTTCTTTCTGTCGGATTGAGTAGTATGAATCTGAATTTGCTTTGGTGTTATTTTAGTACGAACTCTTGATAGATCGATCGGAAAGAATAGCTACAAATAATTTCTTCTTATGTTCTCCGCTAGATAGGAACTTTGGAGTGATTCTTCATCGCACGTTGAGGGGTGGTTATATGATCCAATTATATTAGCATTGTTGAGAGATTGCACTAGCGAAAGTACGGACCCTAGGCCTCATTTTCAAGCATTGCAATACCGTTTGTGCTCCGTTTTATCAATTGCTACCTTGCTGTTTTTTATTGTTCTTATTACAAAAATAAATATATACTATCCATATTACACTTGTATCACCATCTCTTCGCCGAAGTAGTGCACCTATACAAATTATCATTGTATTTGATGTGTTGGGGACACAAGAGACTTTTTATTATTTGGTTTCAGGGTTGTTTGAGAGAGACCATCTCTATCCTACGCCTCCCATGGATTGATAAACCTTAGGTCATCCACTTGAGGGAAAATTGCTACTGTCCTGCAAAACTCTGTGCTTGGAGGCCCAACACGTGTCTACAAGAATAAAGTTGCATACTAGACATCAAACTCTTTTCTGGCGCCGTTGCCGGGGAGGTGAGTGCTTTAAGGTATATCTTTAGATCTTGCAATTGAATCTTTTAGTTGCTCGTTATATCACTTATTTGGTTTATAAAATAAAACTACAAAAAAATGGAATTGAGGTTGCATCATATAATTCATCTTTATAATGTATTTCATGAAAATGATGGAAGGGAAAATTGTGCTCAATTGATAGAAGAAGAATTCAATAGAATGTTTGGTATAAATGATGGGCATGATTGCAATGTTCTTAGTATGAATTCTTTGAATATCCATGATGCTAATTGTCGTGGTTTTGTCACGGCAGATGTCCTAGAGAAAGGACTTAGTCGTGGAGCCATCGCTACGGGTTAACTTAAAGGGGTTAAAGCGGACAAGGGACGCAAGAGAGTTTTTATACTAGTTCGGCCCCTTATGATGAAGGTAAAAGCCTACGTCTAGTTGTGATGGAATTGCTGGGGTTTCGATGACCAGGGAGCGAATACGCTTTGCCTGGGCCTCGAGTTGTTGTCTGTTCCCCTTGAACCGCCGCCGGGTCGTCCCCTTATATACCTGGGTTGACGCCCGTCGGTTTACAGAATCCCGAGGCCGGCTCATAATCGTGTCCGGCTCGGTCTCTGCTACTTCTATCTTACAACACAAGTTTACATATCAACGCCGGTTTATGTCTACAGGCCTTAAACCGGCTTTGGGCCCTGGGCCTTCATAAAGTGTCACCGTCTGTCTTCATGGACTTCAGATACATATGAACTACTTATGGGGTTAACCCAGCTTCTCCTGGCCGGTTTATGCCCAGTGGTAATATCCCCAACATTAGGCCCTAGATTGATTTGAACTGGTTCATGTCAATCCTCAATACTTAAGAAAATTTCTTCTTCAACATCCTCACATAATCTTGTAAACCGCCGTGACATCATCTTCTAGGACCATGGTAAACCGCCGTGACGTCACCTGTTATTTAAAACTGTGTATAATCCACCTTCATTAATGAGCCTCCGACAATCGAGGCGACAGCTCCGCCTCATATCCAAAATTTAGGCTCCTCGATTTTTGCGCCTGACGCTTATCTTTCTGCCCTTATAAATAGGGCCAGGGGTCTTTCCATTTTCCCCCTCGTGCCTCTTTGCGTCGTCATCTTCGTCGCGCCGACCGACCCTCAAGCTCTGCCGCTGCCGTCGTCCTTCGCCTCTACTTCGACAAAGCCGCTGCATCAACCTGATCGTATCAGAGAAAAGCGGTGATCCTCCGCTGCTTCCTCCTGCACCAGTAAGTCCCTCTTCTTCTCGCCCTAGATCCGCCATTAGGGTTCTGTGTTCTTCGTAGCTTGAAGGTGTTCTTCCTTCGGTAGCACCAACGGCCGGTTAGATCTGACTATTTTCAGCGCCTTTTGTAGTTTAGAATCCTTTCTTCTTGTTAAGGCACCTGCTTGATATCCAACTCATCTAAACTTACTGAACTTTTTAAGCGGTTGATATTAGACCAGAATATATTTTGTTTTTCCAATGCGCGGTAGATCTGAAATTACCATGGCAAGATGTGAAACTTGTTTCTTCCTTCACTTATACACTTTTAATACCAGATGGGGCGGTTTAACTTCATATACAAAATGATGACCCAGTAGATACCATTAGTCCCCTGTTGAACCGCCACTGCATTCATCATAATACTATTTCCATTGGCAGACTCCGGATTATGAATAACCAATTCCGGTTTAACAATATGCTTACATCCTTATACCGCCGTATAGTTGTCCATTGTTAATCTTAAACCGGCAATAATCATGTTTCAGATCTTTCATTGCCATGGCCAAGCAAGTCTACGAATGCAATTGGGCTCCTTCTCGAGTAACCGAAGAACAGTTAAACAATCTTGTTAAAACAGGCGCTTTAGCCAAGAAAGATGTCATCCACTGGAGGGTCCCTGGCCCAGAAAATCCTCCTACACCCAAGGACAGAGAGGTAGTCGTGTTTGCTGACCATCTGAGTCGAGGTTTTAGCCCTCCCGGTTCGAAATTTTTCCGAGATGTACTAGCCAATTTTTAGCTGCACCCTCAAGACATCGGTCCCAATTCTGTGACCAACATCTGCCACTTCCAAGTCTTCTGTGAGGTTTATCTGCAAGAGGAACCTACAGTCGAACAGTTTAGGGATTTCTTTCACTTAAACCGTCGCACCGAGTTCTCGGATGGACCCAATACGGAACTGGGCGGAATGGCGGTTCAGAAAAGGAAAGAAGTCACCTTCCCTCATCCCAAAGTCCACAGTCACCCCAAAGAGTGGAACCAGACTTGGTTTTATTGCATGGATACATCTCCACCTGATGAAAACCCCCTGCCGGGTTACCGCCCTGAACGCCTGAGCAACACACATCCTTTTCCTCAGAGGTTGACTGCAAGAGAAAGGGCCAACTATGCTCCTCAATTATCAAAGCTTAGAGCCTTCATGGCAAACGGTTTGACAGGAGTTGATCTTGCTCATTGTTGGATAAGCTGGAGTATTCTGCCCTTAAGCCGTCGCTCCGGTTTGATGTGTGAGTATACAGGGAGTTTGAAGGATGCTCAACGGCACATTGACATTCAGCTCACAGATACAGAAGTCACTGAGGCTGTAAAAAAGATACTGAACGAACCGGAGGCTGTCTGTGCCCAAACCGGACTACTCCCTTTCTGCACCTTCAACAAACCACCAGCTGTAAGAATCATATAATCTTTTTATCTGAAGTTGCTTCTGTCCAAATATTCTGTGAAAGTGTGATTATTTTCTGACAGGGTGATGATCCGTTCTGGAACAAGAAACCATCACAAGAAAAACCGGCGAAGCCGCAAGACAAACCGGTCAAGCCAGTTCGTCCAAAGACCAAGGTTGTTAAAAAACCTGCCAAGAAAAGGACCACTGCATCCTCCGATCTACCAGCTGATGACGATGTGGGTAATCCAGAACCAGAGGTAGAACTTGACTCTCTTGGTTCATTTTTCGTACACCTCATTGACAATGATTATTATCAGGACGACGCTGAAGGTAGTCATGCTGATGATGTAGAGGTAATCATTCTTTCCTCCGATTCAGATCCTCTGCCGACATGAAAAATCCGTCGAGCAAACCGAAAAGTAAAATTTTCTCACCCCCTTGCTCACTTGGACCCAAACTTTCTTTTGAAGACACAGCAGCACGAGGCTCGCCGCACAACCCGGCACAGCGGCCAGGTAGTTACCTCCACCGGTTTACCGAACAGTCAGGTTCCGAAACACCGATCAGAGGTCCCTTATCCCATTGATACTTCATGCCCCAAAGCAGGTTGTTCCCGCCAGCCTCTTAACCCGTGTGATTCAAATTATCAGGGTACTTCTCACTCATCTTCTGGCGAGTCGTCGGCCACAAAACTTCCACCCCTCAAAACGGTTCTTGGGTGAGCTATACACTTGTTGTTATCCTTGATGTTGCTATTTTGATATACTGTACTGATCCTCATGTTTATTTTTCTCAGCGCCAAACCCAGACCCAGCAAGAAAGCTCGGTTGAATAAACCGGCTGATGAAGACATGGCTGTTGAACCGAAGAAAACTCCAGATCCTGAAGAGACCAACATTGATGCCATACTGAATGACCCACCGCCTCAAGATCATGACTTCATTGCTGAGCAGGCAGAAGTTGACACCACAAGCCATGCTGACCAGCCAACCAGTCCTGTGCGAACTGACAATAAACTGGCAAGTCCAGTTAAAAATACTAACAAACCGCCAACCCCAGTAACGGCTGCTGATGACAAAGATGATGACATTATGATTACTGGCACTGGCCATACCGCTTCGGGCAATCCTGTCGCTTTGTCAAAACATACTGCCAAAGATGAGCTCTCTGCAATTGGCAAAGGCAAATGGAACACCGATTTGTCAAATTATGCCTATCTGAATGCTCAAGTCCTTCACTCTGGCTTCCTAAACCGTCTGTACACCAGCCGTGACTATGAAGCCGGTTTGGTAAATATGATGAAGGAGCGATATGAGGTAACTTCATAAGTGTTTCTCTCTTATATTTAATTGCAGCTTATCAACTCTAGTAGCCCCCAAGTGACGGTTTAAGATACCAATTTAAACCGGGACTTAGTAACAATTTCATATTTGGACCAATGCATCTTAACTTCACTGATGTAGCCCCCAAGGGCCGGCTTAACTTTATAAAGATGATCTGGGATTTTGTAGAAGAATTCCCATATCAACATTTTATGAGCAAATACACATTAGCCCCCAAGTGCCAAGCTTAATACTTCTATTGTGCTTGGGACTTGTAAAAATTTCTGATGAAGAGCAAATATGAATTAGCCCCCAAGTACTAAGGGCATAACTTGTTATGTGCTTGGTACTTCAAATATGTACTGTTAACTCATTATATATCTGTCTCTTTATAGGCTGAACTGAGCAAGAAGGAAAGCCAAACCGCTGATCTGCAAGAGAACCTCAAGTCCCAACAAGCTGAAACCTCCAAAGCGAAGGAAGCATTAACCAGCGCTCTAGGCGCTATGGAAAAACTGAAAGAGGGCTTCAACAAAGAGCGGGCAGATTGGGAGACTGAAAAATCTGCTTTAATGAAAAGGGCTGAAAACGCAGAAGCCGCTCTTAAACCGGTGGTTGACGAACTGACCGGCGTAAAGCGGCAGATTCATGCCATGACTGCAGCTGTGTTCGGTAAACATTTTTTCCTTAATACTTCCAACATATCTTTCCCATGTGTTGTCGGTTTACTGATGTGTACAATGGTATAGGAACTTGCATTAGCCATCTGGGCTCTGACGTACAGAAGAAATTGAAAGCGGCCTATACTCTGATAGAGCAGCTGTATACCGGCGCGCAGCGGATCATCTGCACCGCTTCACACAATAAAACTCCTCCAACATTGATCAAGGACACCTTAGAAAGGCTATCCATGCTGCCTGCCCGGGTTGAAGAACTGAAGAAAGCTGCGACAAGGGCTGGAGCTCTGACCGCTCTAACCCGGGCAAAGGCGTGGGTGCCTGATCTTGATCCGGTGGACGTGGCTAAAGGCTTCCCAAGCTTAAAAGAAGACGGATCAGAATTTGGCCAGGAGGATCTCCGCGCCATAAACCGGGAAGTACGTCCACTGGCTTGTCAATTGGCTGAAGAAGCTGATCTCTCATACTATCAGGCAAGTTATGATGACAAGAACAAACGGGTTGCTGCACCAATTCCGGAAGCGCAAAATCCGATCCCTCCAATCCGTAAGCACACTTATGCCCCTGATATTGAACCGTCCACCCTTATAAGCGACGAAGCTGTGTTCCAAGCTTTAACTGGGATCGACTGGGCAACTGTTGACTTCCAGTCGCTGGGTAGAGACGAAGAAGATGAATCAGTGCAAGATGATCTGCAGCCGCCAGGTCAAGCTGATAAGCAATCATAATCCGGGGGCCGGTTTAGTCTTCCACGTGCTGCAATGCTTATTGAGAAACAATTATCCCTTTGGGCACTGAAACGCCTTGTAATAGGCTAGTCAAAACACTTGGTCTGTTATGCCTTCGTGCATATTTATCAACTGATGCGTGCTAATCCGCCATGCTTAAGATATGATGTTCATAATCCATAGCTATTTATTCAAGTTGTTCCTGCAGATAAGAAGCTTAAAGCGCCCTGGCGGTTTACCACCGGGGGGTCATGATACCCAAATATATATATATGACCAAGGTTTATAACCAAGGCTGTAAAAGATAACCAAATATAGAAATATATGATACCTGTGACCTTTAGGCATAGTGTTGGCTGACCAACTGTGTAATGAGGGTAATAGCCCTAATCCGGAGTAGAAGTAACTCCTGTTATATGATGCCGATTTATCAGAAAACCGTTCCGGGCTATGATAAACACCGGTTTACTCCATACTGGTGACTTTGTGTCAGAACCATACCGGGCTGATAGTCTCCGGATTATAATTTGATCGTGTACTGACAACTCGTAGTTGACAGCCTAACCGGGTTGATAAACACCGGTTTTAAAAACATCACAAATCTTATGAAACAAAGAAAACTTAGCAAAAGGCAAATAAAAACTGTTGTAGTCGAGGCTTTTCATGGGCTGCTAGGCCCCAAATTCGAGGCTTTTCATGGGCTGCCAGGCCACTGAGTTAAACCATTTTTGCAAAGCCTTTTAATATGGTCCTCAATCCTTAACCAATCATTGTTTTAACTTGACAAGTTCAGGGTCTTCATTTTAGAGTAACTTGTCAAAGTTCGAAGGGTCATACCAGGTTTACCTGGGCGGAGTGACTTACTTAGATAGGCAGGTTAACCCGGGGTTTTAGGTGTATACACCAGGCTTCCAAGCCATGGCTTGATAGCTTGTTACAAGTGTAGATTCTGAGTTCATTTCGACAGCAAAGAATCCCCAAGCAACATTGTGAGCTGTGCTCAGTGGGTGCCTATGTTTGAGCTGTTGTTTTACAACACTCTCTTTGGCCCCGGATTGATGTGGCTTTGAGCCGATCAAGAGGTGTAGCTATGGTTCGGATACGACCAAGCCCCCAAGTGATGCTGTGGCATTGCGCCGATCAAGAGGTGTAGCTATGGTTCGGATATGACCAAGCCCCCAAGTGATCTAATATAAAGCTTTGAGAAGCTAAATCAAGGGGTAAACCGGACGCCGCTTTGTAAGCTTCATGTAACCACACATGATGTAAGAAAAATAACAGATACCCCGCTTTAACTGAGGTTCCGGTTTATTATATTGATCATAATATATACAATGTCATAACATCTACATAAGCAAAGCCTGTAGCTCAAGTATAGTAGGGCCGAAGATGAGCAATATTCCACGGCCGGTTGGTCTCCTCCTCCGATTTACGTGAGTCTTTGCGCTCTCGAGCATCGATTAGGTAGTATGACCCATTGTGCAGAGTCTTGCTGACCACAAAGGGTCCTTCCCAAGGGGGGATAGCTTGTGCATATCTGTCTGATCCTGGATGAGTCGAAGCACCAAATCTCCTTCTTGAAAGGTTCTGGTTCTAACCCGGCGGCTATGATAACGACGCAGATCTTGCTGATAAATCGCCGAACGGGCTGCCGCCATGTCACGCTCCTCATCTAACAGGTCAAGAGCTTCCTGCCGTGCCTTCTCGTTGTCAGCTTCAACGTATGCCGCTACACGAGGTGAGTCATGACGGATGTCACTAGGAAGAACCGCTTCCGCTCCATAAACCATGAAGAACGGTGTGTATCCTGTCGATCTGTTGGGTGTGGTATTGATGCTCCATAACACTGAAGGTAGCTCCTCAACCCAACAACCCGGCGTCCGTTGCAAAGGAACCATAAGCCGGGGTTTGATGCCTCTCAAGATCTCTTGATTGGCCCTCTCCGCTTGACCATTGGACTGGGGGTGAGCCACTGATGATACGTCAAGCCGGATGTGCTCACGTTGACAAAACTCCTTCATGGCACCCTTTGACAGATTGTTACCATTGTCTGTTATAATGCTGTGTGGAAAGCCAAACCGTAAGATCACCTTTTTGATGAATTGAACCGTCGTGGCTGCGTCACACTTACTAACTGGCTCTGCCTCCACCCACTTCGTGAACTTATCAACCGCCACCAAAAGGTGGGTCTTCTTGTCCTTGGACCTCTTGAAAGGCCCAACCATATCCAGCCCCCAAGTTGCAAACGGCCAGGTGATTGGAATCATCCTCAATTCTTGAGCCGGTACATGGGCGCGCTTTGAGAATTTCTGACAGCCATCACATGTTTTGACCAAGTCCTCGGAGTCAGCATGAGCTGTCAACCAATAGAAACCATGACGAAACGCCTTGGCTACCAAAGATTTTGAACTGGCGTGGTGACCACAATCTCCTTCGTGGATCTCACGCAAAATTTCACGGCCTTCCTCAGGAGACACACAACGTTGAAACGCCCCGGTCACACTGCAATGATGTAACTCTCCGTTGATAATAGTCATGGACTTGGACCGCCGGATTATCTGCTTGGCCAAAGTTTCATCCTCTGGTAACTCGCCCCGGTTCATATACGCCAGATATGGAACCGTCCAATCCGGAATAACATGAAGAGCCGCCACCAACTGAGCCT
This sequence comes from Triticum aestivum, assembly GCF_018294505.1. Classification (NCBI taxonomy): domain Eukaryota; kingdom Viridiplantae; phylum Streptophyta; class Magnoliopsida; order Poales; family Poaceae; genus Triticum; species Triticum aestivum. Next base: position 127,319,307 of record NC_057799.1, read on the forward strand.
CCGGATCAGCAACAGCCAAATCCTCTTCACCAGGGAGCTTGACGGACGGATTATGCAAAACATCCAGGAAGACATTAGGTGGAACCAGTTTACGTTGGGAACCGAGACGGCTTAAAGCGTCCGCCGCTTCATTCTTCCGCCGGTCCACATGATCCACCTGATAACCTTTAAAGTGACCTGCAACAATATCCACCTCACGACGATATGCTACCATTAGTGGGTCCTTGGAATCCCAAGTGCCAGACACTTGTTGAGCCACCAGATCCGAGTCACCGAAGCACTTAACTCGGCTTAGGTTCATCTCCTTAGCTATCCGAAGACCATGGAGTAAAGCCTCATATTCAGCTACATTGTTAGTGCAAGGGAACATTAAACAGAGAACATAACAAAACTTATCACCTCGTGGGGAAGTTAATACGACTCCAGCCCCCGAGCCCTCCAATTGCCTGGATCCATCAAAATAAATAGTCCAATAAGTATGATCCGGCTTCTCCTCTGGCGCTTGTAATTCTGTCCAATCATTGATGAAATCCAGAAGTGCCTGTGATTTGATCGCCATTCGGGGTATGTATTTCAACCCGTGAGGCCCGAGCTCTATAGCCCACTTAGCAATCCGGCCAGTTTCTTCCCTGTTCTGGATTATATCTCCCAATGGAGCAGAGCTGACCACCGTGATGGGATGACCTTGGAAATACTGCTTAAGCTTCCGGCTTGCCATAAAAACCCCATACACCAATTTTTGCCAATGCGGGTACCTCTGCTTGGACTCAATAAGTACCTCACTGATATAGTAGACCGGCCGTTGAACCGGATATTCCTTTCCGGCCTCCTTGCGCTCCACCACAATAGCCACCCTAACAGCCCGGGCGTTAGCTGCCACATATAGCAACAATGGCTCTTTGTCAACCGGAGCAGCGAGAACCGGCGGATTAGCCAGCTGCCGCTTTAAGTCCTCAAATGCTTCATTAGCGGCGTCACTCCAGACGAAGTTATCCATTTTCTTCAGCATCTGATACAAAGGGATGGCCTTCTCGCCAAGACGACTGATAAACCGGCTCAACGCGGCAATCCGTCCTGCCAGGCGTTGTACATCATTGATACACTTCGGTTTGGCCAAGGAGGTGATGGCCTTTATCTCTTCCGGATTAGCTTCAATACCCCGGTTAGACACCAAAAAACCCAAGAGCTTGCCTGCAGGTACACCAAAGACGCACTTGGCCGGATTAAGCATCATTTTGTAAACCCGCAGGTTATCGAAGGTTTCCTTCAAGTCATCAATCAATGTCTCCTTCTTCCTTGATTTCACCACAATATCATCCACATAAGCGTGAACATTGCGGCTGATCTATTTATGAAGACAATTCTGCACACACCGTTGATAAGTCGCCTGGGCACTCTTGAGCCCAAAGGGCATGGACACATAGTAGAAGGCTCCAAATGGAGTTATGAAGGCTGTCTTCTCCTGGTCCTTAACTGCCATTTTGATCTGATGATAACCAGAATATGCATCCAAAAAGCTCAAACGCTCGCAACCCGCCGTAGCATCAATAATTTGATCAATACGAGGGAGGGCAAAAGGATCTGCTGGACAAGCTTTGTTAAGGTCTGTGTAGTCCACACACATACGCCAAGTGCCGTTCTTTTGAAGGACCAGCACCGGATTAGCCAACCACTCAGGATGGAATACTTCAACGATAAATCCAGCCGCCAAGAGCCTAGCTACTTCTTCCCCAATAGCTTTGCGTCTTTCTTCGTTGAACCGGCGGAGAAACTACTTGACCGGTCTATACTTGGGATCAACATTGAGAGTGTGCTCAGCGAGTTCTCTTGGTACACCTGGCATGTGAGAAGGCTTCCATGCAAAGATGTCCCAATTCTCACGGATGAACTCGATGAGCGTGCTTTCCTATTCCGGATCCAAGTTAGCGCTGATGCTAAACTGCTTGGACGAATCGCCAGGCACAAAGTCAACAAGCTTAGTCTCATCAGCCGATTTAAACTTCAGGGCCGGATCATGCTCTGTAGTTGGTTTCTTCAACGAAGTCATATCTGTCGGATCAACATTGTCCTTGTAAAACTTCAACTCTTCTGTTGCACAAACCGACTCACCATGGGCCGCATCACCTTCTTCACACTCCAGAGCAATCTTGCGGCTCCCATGCACGGTTATAGTTCCCTTGTGACCCGGCATCTTGAGCTACAGATAGACATAACAAGGTCGTGCCATAAACTTAGCATAAGCTGGCCGTCCAAATAGGGCATGATATGGGCTTCTGATTTTCACCACTTCAAAGGTCAAGGTTTTTGATCTCGAGTCATGCTCATCTCCGAAAGCCACCTCTAGAGCTATCTTACCAACAGGATATGCCGACTTACCGGGCACCACACCATGGAACACCGTATTGGTCGGTTTAAGATTTTTATCTGTTAATCCCATGCGACGGAAAGTTTCATAATAAAGGATATTGATACTACTCCCTCCATCCATGAGTACCTTAGTGAACTTATAACCTCCCACCTGAGGTGCCATCACCGGAGCTAGATGACCTGGATTGTCAACCCGGGGTGGATGATCTTCTCTACTCCACACAATCGGCTGCTCGGACCAGCACAAATAACGGGGCACCGCTGGTTCAACGGCATTCACCGCCCTTTTATGAAGCTTCTGATCGCGCTTGTCCAAGCTAGTGGTGAAGACATGATATTGTCCGCTATTCAACTGCTTCGGGTTGCTCTGGTAACCCGACAGCTGCTGCTGCTGATTGCCCTAATGATTATAGCCACCTTGGGTACCCTGATTACTTTGATTGTTATGTCCACACTGATTACCGTGGAAGCCTGAACCGGAATTTCCTCCAGCATAACCTGGCCCATGAGACCCGGGGCCCGAACAACCTCCTGGTCCATGATCATACCGGAAAGAATCAGAATTTTTGAACTCTTGCATGATGTAACAGTCTTTCCAGAGGTGCGTGGATGGGATCTCCTTCGTCCCATGCTTTGGACAGGGCTGGTTCAACAGATAAGACAAACGGTCCGGATTAGGACTTGGCCCTCCACCGCCCTGGGGCGGTTTACCCTTACGCCGCTGGCCCTTGTCATGTGTATTAGTATTAGCCACAAAGTCTAAACCGTGGTCCGCCTTACGCTTGCTGCCGTTTCCATGACCTGCCGGGTTGTGGTGCTGCCCCTTGGCGTTGCCGCTCTTTTTTCCCTTCCATGTCTTATCATCGCCAGACTCGGGATCCTTGGTACTATCAGAGTCGGCGTACTTCAACAGTGCAGCCATGAGGGTTCCCATGTCATTACAATGACGTTTGAGCCGTCCCAACTTCAACTTCAGGGGTTCAAACCAGCAATTGCCTTCCAATGTTAAAACTGCGGTATCAGCGTTGATGCGGTCCGATGAATGCAAAATCTCTGAAACCCGGCGCACCCAATGGGTTGTTGACTCTCCTTCCTCCTGGACACAGGCAACTAAGGCCACAATTGACATGGGCTGCTTGCATGTATCCTTGAAATTCTGAATAAACCGGGCTCTCAACTCGGTCCATGACCTGATAGAATTAGCCGGTAAGCTCTTTAGCCAAGTGCGGGCCGTCCCTTCTAGCATCATGGTGAAGTATTTCGCACATGCCGCATCATCCACATCCAGCATCTCCATGGCCATCTCATAGCTTTCAACCCATGTTTCAGGGGATAAATAACGCGGTGTAATTCGGCACCTTGCGCGGGCCCTTGAAATCCTTGGGTAGGCGCACATTGCGCAACGCCGGGACGAGACACGACACTCCCAAAGAACTAGAGGTAACCCCTGGTTCCACCGATGTGGTTGGACAAACCGGAGTAAGCTGACGGGATTCATGCCGCGCCGCTAACTCGGCCTCTCTGCGTGCCCGAGCCCGGTCCACTACCTCCTGAGCATCACTAGCACCACCCGCCGGGTTATTGCCACGGGGCGAATCACGGTTCCGCGCATTGCTTGACACTGCTGGTTCATCCATACGCCTGCTGTAACTCCGGCTTGGACGGGGAGTGGAATGAATCCGATCGCGACTATATGAATAAGCCTCCTGTTGAACCAAGGCTGTCTGAAGAAGCTCCTTAACCCGACGCGTCTCGATCGCCGCCGGAGAATCGCCTTCAATCGGGATGGCTGCCAGCCGTGAAGCGGCAGCGACAATGTTGTCCATCGAGTTAGAGTAATGACCCGGTGGCGTGGGGACATGCGGTGTTACAATGTTGTTCTGACGAGGCGGATCCATCAAATGTGGCTGAACCGACGCCCCTGCTCCAGGTGCCTCCGCCCGGTTTACCACCGGCGGATTACTGGTCCCTGCTCCTGGGGTGTTAAAGAGATTTCTAGCATCATAAACCTGCGGCAGGCGAGATCGATACCCCCTCTTCAGGACTTCGTTCGACGCACTCTAATCCAGCATAATCCGGTAAGCTTGTGCATCCAAAGCGGCCCGCTCCATGGCCATCCTGGTATCCTCAGCTGCTAAGTTGGCTTTGGCCTGGGTGATCTGATCTTTCACTTTCGCGATTTCCGCATTGTGTGCATCCTGATCCGTCGGGTTAAACTCCGCCATCAGCGTTGCCAACGCGTCAAACAAATCAGATAGAACCTGAGCTGGCGGTCGCACAGGGCCTCCTGCCCCGGCCGCTGTTGCCGCTGTCGATCCGAAAATCATCGCCGCTGCAGTCGAAGAGTGGAGCGCCGGTTGCGTACCGGCCATGAAGATCGCAACCCAGTTTGGCAGATCGAAGGGGTCCCGAATACTATCGCCATCGAAACAGCCCCCAATCCGGCCATCTTGTAACTGATATAACGACTCGGTCTCTCTGGTCGATGACTCGTCGCCGGAATAAACGACGGTCTCACCACCAGATTCCGATCTATCCTTAGATTCCCCTCCATGGATAACTCCCACGGAGGCACGCTTCATGACAGGCTTGACCCGGGCAGATCTCACACGCTGAGCCGTTTCGATGAGGTCGATGCAGATGTCCGGCTCAGGGCCCGGTTCACCGAGCTTGCCAATGAAAACATGTATGCCGCCAAAGGGGACCCGGTACCCGTACTCGATTGAGCCGGCCTCGGGGCCCCAGCCTGCATCGTCGATGTAGAGCTTGGCACCACGATTCTTGGTCATCCGGCCCACAGCGTAACCCTTGAGTCCTTCGAAGTTTCCCTCCAAGAACTTGAAACCATCGTGCAATAGGCCCACGGTGGGCGCCAACTATCGTGGTTTTGTCACGGCAGATGTCCTAGAGAAAGGACTTAGTCCTGGAGCCATCGCTACGGGTTAACTTAAAGGGGTTAAAGCGGACAAGGGATGCAAGAGAGTTTTTATACTAGTTCGGCCCCTTACGATGAAGGTAAAAGCATACGTCTAGTTGTGATGGAATTGCTGGGGTTTCGATGACCAGGGAGCAAATATGCTTTGCCTGGGCCTCGAGTTGTTGCCTGTTCCCCTTGAACCGCCGCCGGGTCGTCCCCTTATATACCTGTGTTGACGCCCGTCGGTTTACAGAATCCCGAGGCCGGATCATAATCGTGTCCGATTCGGTCTCTGCTACTTCTATCTTACAACACAAGTTTACATATCAACGCCGGTTTATGTCTACAGGCCTTAAACCAGCTTTGGGCCCTGGGCCTTCATAAAGCGTCACCGTCTGTCTTCATGGACTTCAGATACAGATGAACTACTTATGGGGTTAACCCGGCTTCTCCTGGCCGGTTTACGCCCAGTGGTAATATCCCCAACACTAATGATATGCAAATCCATAAGCTTGGGGATGCTATGTTAGATGAAGATGATATTTTTAGTCCCCCAAGATTTGATGTGCAAACTTGTTATAATGGTAGCATGCCTCCTATTTATGATGATTATGATGATCACATGTATGCTATAGAGAATAATGATAACCATGAAACTTTTCATCATGATTTTAATGCTCAAATTGATCATGCCAATCAAGTGTCTCATGATAGTTATTTTATTGATTTTGCTCCCACTACTATTCATGAGAATAAATTTGCTTATGTGGAGAGTAGAAAATTTTCTATGCTTATGCATCATGAAAAGAATGCTTTATGTGATAGCTATATTGTTGAATTCATTCATGATGCTACTGAAAATTATTATGAGAGAGGGACATATGCTTTTACATATTGCAATAATATCAAGTTTCCTCTCTATGTGTTGAAAATCTTGAAGTTTTGCCTTCCTATGCTAGTTGATTCTTGTTCCCATAAGTTATTTGCTCACAAAATCCCTATGCATAGGAAGTGGGTTAGACTTAAATCTGCTAGTCATATTCTTCATAATGCTCCCTTTGTGTTTCAATTCTTATTTTGCATGTGAGCATCATTGAAATCATCATGCCCAGCTAAAAAGGCATTAAAGAAAAGCGCTTGTTGGGAGACAACCCAACACTTTTACCTACTGTTTTTCATGTTCACATGATTAGCATACTTTTGTAATCATGTTTTATAGCTTTTGTTTCAATAAAGTGCCAAGTAAAGCCTTTGGGATAGTGTGGATGATAGTTGACTTGATTCTGTCCAAAAAACAGAACCTTTTGCGCTCAGTCTAGGAATTTTGAAAATTCACTGGAATGTGATTTTTATCTGAATTTTTTACAGGTGATATATATACAAATTTTCTATGTTTTCCAATTTTTTTAGAATATTTGGAGTAGCCGAAGTATGGTTGTTGTCCAGATCATTACAGACTGTTCTGTTTTTGACAGATTCTGTTTTCAATGCATAGTTCGCTTGTTTTCTAGTTTCTATGGCTTATATTGATCAATATAAATTGTAGAAATGATATTCTATAGTGGGAATTGTGTGAGAACAATTATTAATCTTGTCTTTGACAGTACCAAAGTGGATGATTTGTCTTTATCATACTAACCTATCTCACGAAGTTCCATTAAGGTTTGTGTGATTGAAGTTCTCAAGTTTTAGGTGAGACATTGATATGAGGAGAATAAGGAGTGACAAGACCCTAAGCTTGGGGATGCCCAAGGCATCCCAAGGTAATATTCAAGGAAGACCCAAGCAACTAAGCTTGGGGTTGCCCCGGAAGGCATCCCCTCTTTCGTCTCCAACATTATAGGTAACCTTACTTTGAGCTATGTTTTCATTCGTCACATGATATGAGTTTTACTTGGAGTGTCATTTTATTTTTTTAGGATTTTCTTGCTGTTATCTAGAATAATGTTTTTCATCCTTCTTTTCAATGAAATTGTCAAGGATAACCTTCACCATGCTTATTTTGCAAGTATACATGTTGCTTTCAAAACACAAAGTTTATCGCTATTGCGAAAACTCCCTAGAAAAGTCAGAATCTGATAAAATGCTGAAACTTTTTGCGCAATAAGCTCTGATAAATTTTCTATAGTGTGGTAAATTTTCATAATTTTTGGAGTTAAAGAAGTATTGATACTCTTGCATTCTTTACAGACTGTACTGTTTTGGCAGATTGCTGTTATGTTTGCATTGTTTGCATATGTTTGCTTGTTTAATGATTCTATTTGAGGATAGGATTATTAAATATGCAGAGACATTTAGTATGCAATGTTGAATAATAATTTTAGTGATTTTATACAGTAGAAAATGATAAGGTTTTTGCATTGGTTTATACTAAGTTATCTCACGAGTTCTAGTTGAGTTTTTTGTGGATGAAGTTTTTAAGATTTAGGGAAACCTTGTTATGATAAGGAATTAAGGAGACACAAAAGCTCAAGCTTGGGGATGCCCATGTCATACCAAGATAGTATATCAAGAAGTCAAGCATCTAAGCTTGGGGATGCCCCGGTAGGCATCCCACCTTTCTTCATCAACAATTATCGGTTAGTATCGGTTGAGCCTAAGTTTTTGCTTCTTCGCATGAGTTGTGCTATTCTTGGAATGTCATTTTTTTAGCTTGCTGTTTTAATAAAATACTTAGATATGAAAGTTTTAAATAAGAGAGGGTACCCAATTAGCTACCCCTTTACTTAACTACTCACATGTTCTTCACTTATATCTTTTTGGAGTAGCTTGTCATTTACTCTCGTGCTTCACTTCTATCCTATGAGTAAATTGTTGAATAAATTGAATCTAATGAAGTTTAAATTATATGTTCATATCATGCCTAGTGGTAGCTTCACATTGGGTTTAGAAAGTGAAATATTTTGAAGGTTGACAATCACAATATTGGTCATACAAGCAATTCACGAATGATTAGTATAAGGAAGAGAACTTTCACATGCAAATATATTATCTTGGACATCTTCTATGATTGTGAATACCCATTAATTATTTTCAAACTTGAGCAAATTAGTTGAAGTTGGACAAGGAAGACAACGTAATGAGTTATGGTTGTGTATATTTGCATAGAAGTTATATTGTTATGGATCTTCCAACATGTGGTGTTTGCCTAGGATCTTTTGCTAGCCAAAAATTCGTACTAAGTAGAGATACTACTTGTGCATCCGAAAACCCTTAAACCCAGTTTCTTGCCATGAGTGTCTTTCATACCTACCTATGGATTGAATAAGATCCTTCAAGTAAGTTGTCATCGGTGCATAAAGCAATTAAAGTTGCTCCTAAATATGTTTGATCTTTTATTGTAAGGAAAATTGAGCGTTGTACTAACTTGAGATGACAAAGTAATAAAAGCGATGGATTACATAATAAAGGTTGCTATCATAAGGGGCAATACAACGTGACGTTCCTTTGCACTAAGAGCTTGGGCATCCAAATAAAAGCGCATGACAACCTCTGCTTCCCTCTACGAAGGGCCTATCTTTTACTTTTCAGTATTTACTTTCATGCAAAGAGTCAATAGTATACATCCTCATTCAAACTCAATTATTCTCTAGTTGGCAAGCATCATGTGGTGGGGAAAGATCTAGGCACATATGACCAGTCAAATATATTTGATCATGATTTATTATTGTTGACAATTATCCCTATGATAAATGAGTTGGGAGGCAAAATATTAAGCCCCTATCTTTCTCTGTGTTCGATGGATGCCATTTGTTCTAAGAATATGCTTTGAGTAGTAGAAATCATGGAAGACTATATGATGATTGAGTATGTGGAGCTCTTACTTAGACTCTGTTTAATAAGTTGAATTGCAATTGTTTGGTGACTAAGAATATATGTTGTTGAGTTTCAAGATAATTCATTGTTTGAACCTTAACATGTGAATTGGTTGCTACTTTAACATGAGAAGTTTTAGAAGAAAGAATTGTTGTTATGATGCTAGGAAAAGTGATTCAAATTATCATTGATCAAACTTGTGCACTGATGTCTACTACGCAACTTTATTCTTGTAGACAAGTGTTGGGCCTCCAAGCGCAGAGTTTTGTAGGACAGTAGCAATTTTCCCTCAAGTGGATGACCTAAGGTTTAATCCGTGAGAGGTGTAGGATGAAGATGGTATCTCTCAAATGACCCTGCAACCAAATACAAGAAATCTCTTGTGTCCCCAACACACCCAATACAATGGAAAATTGTATAGGTGCACTAGTTCGGCGAAGAGATGGTGATAAAAGTGTAATATGGATGGTAGAAATATATTTTTATAATCTGAATAAATAAAAACAGCAAGGTAGCAAATACTAAACGGGCACAAAAACGGTATTGCAATGCTTGAAAACAAGGCCTAGGGTCCGTACTTTCGCTAGTGCAATCTCTCAACAGTGCTAACATAGTTGGATCATATGATTATCCCTCGAAGTGCAATAAAGAATCACTCCTGAGTTCCTATTAGTAGAGAACAAAGGATAGAAATTGTTTGTAGGGTACGAAATCACCTCAAAGCTATTCTTTCCGATCAATCTATCCTAGAGTTCATACTAAAATAACGCAAGATATTTTTTCTGATCGATCTAATCAAGAGTTCGTACTAAAATAACACCATATGACACACATCAACCAACTCTAATGTCACCTAGATACTCCAATGTCACCACGAGTATCCGTGAGTTAATTCTACGATATGCATCAAACAACTTCATGATCATAATATTCAATCCACACAAAGAACTACAAAGAGACCCCCAAAGTTTCTATCGGAGAAAAGATAATAAAAACATGCATCACCCCCTATGCATATATTACCCCAATGTCACCTCGGGAATCCGCAAGTTGAGTGCCATAACATAAATCAAGTGAATAAATATGATATCCCATTGTCACCTCAAGTATTCATACCGCAAGACATACATCATGTGTTCTCATATCTGGACATTCAATCCAACAAGACAAAACTTCTAAGGTTAAAGATTCAATTCATCACAACAGGAGTATAGAGGGGAGAAACATCATATGACCAATCTATGTTAACAAAGCCCATGATATAGATCATGAGAGAGATTAAACACATAGCTACTGGTACAAACCCTCAGCCCCGAGGGTGGACTACTCCCTCCTCATCGTGGTGGCCGCCGGGGTGATGAAGATGGCCACTGGTGATGATTCCCCCCTCCGACAGGGTGTCGGAAAGGGTCTAGATTGGTTTTAGGTGGTTAGAGAGCCTTGCGGCGGCGGAACTTCTGATCTAGGTTAACCCCGAAGGGTTTTGGAATATTTGTGAATTTATAGGTTAAAGAGGGGGTGCGGGAGGCCACCGAGGTGGGCACAACCCACCTGTGCGCGCCTGGGCCCCCAGGCGCGCCCTGGTGGGTTGTGCCCCCCTCAGGGCACCCCCTAGATGCTGCTCTGGCCCATCTTGGGTGTTCTGGTTCATAAAATCTCCAGCAAGTTTCGCGGTGTTTGGACTCCGTTTGATATTGATTTCCTGCGATATAAAAAACAAGCAAAAATAGCAACTGGCACTGGGTCAATAGGTTAGTCCCAAAAAATGATATAAAGTTGCTATAAAATGATTGTAAAACATCCAAGAATGAGAAAATAACAACATGAATACTTCATAAATTATAGATACGTTGGAGACGTATCAGCATCCCCAAGCTTAATTCCTACTCGTCCTCGAGTAGGTAAATGATAAAAGAAATAATTTATGAAGTGTGAATGCTAGCAAAGTGCACAAGTTTGATCAATGACAATTTCAATCACTTTTCCTAGCATCATAACAACAATTCTTTCTTATAAAACTTCTCATGTTATAGTAGCAACCAATTCACATGTTAAGGTTCAAACAATGAACTCTCTTAAAACTCAACAACCTATGTTCTTAGTCACCAAGCAATTGTAATTCAACTTATTCAACAGAGTTTAAGTAAGAGCTCCACATACTCAACCATCATATAGTCTTCTATGATTGCTAACACTCACCGCATACACATGAGCAAGACGTTTCAACCGGACACATAGAAAGATAGGGGCTTATTGTTTTGCCTCCCAACGTATTCACCTCAAGGGTGATGTCAACAATAATAACTCATGCTACCCATATTCAACTGGACATATGTGCCTAGATCTTTCCTCACCACATGATGCTTGCCAAAAGAGAAAAATAAAAAGGAATAGAGATAAAAAATTTGACTCTTTGCATAAAAGTAAATATTGAGAAGTAAAAGATAGGCCCTTTGCAGAGGGAAGCAGAGGTTGCCATGCGCTTATTTGTTTGTATGCTCAATCCCTTAGTGCAAAAGAACGTCACATTATATTGCCCCTTATGATAGCAACCTTTATTATGCAGCCTGTCGCTTTTATTCTTTGCCATCACAAGTACGTACAACGCTCAATTTTCTCTTACACTAAATGATCTAACACTTTTAGAAGCAATTTTTATTGCCTTATTGCACAGATGACAACTTACTTGAAGGATCTTGCTCAATCCTTAGGTATGTATGGTGGACTCTTGAAAATAAGATTTGGGTTTAAGGGTTTTAGGATGCACAAGTAGTATCTCTACTTGGTGCGGAATTTTTGGCTAGCAAAGATGGGGGGCAAGCACCACATGTTGAAGGATCTATGAAAATATAACTTCTATGTGAATATGAACAAACATAAATCATTATGTTGTCTTCCTTGTCCAACATTAACAATTTTGGCATATAATATTTTGATGGGGGCTCACAATCACAAAAGATTTCCAGGATAGTGTATTTGCACGTGAAAGTTCTCTTCCTTATATTAATTATTTGTGAATTGCTTGTATGACCAAAATTGTGATTGTCAATCCTCAAAAGATTTCACTTTCTAAATCCAATGTGAAGCTACCACTAGGTATGATAAGATATCAACTTCATGACATTCAATTTATTCAACAATTTACTCATAGGATATAAGTGAAGAACAAGAGCAATTCCAAAGAAAAGAGCTTCGTTGACGGGATGTGAATGCCGCTTACTTAGCCTCCTTGGAAACTATTTGAGCACTCTATTTTATTTAAAAACTTTCAGATCTAAGTACTTTATTAAAACAGCAAGCAAAACAAAATAAAATGACATCCCAAGAATAGCACAACTCATGTGAAGAAGCAAAAACTTAGGCTCAACCGATACTAACCGATAATTGTTGAAGAAGAAAGGTTGGATGCCTATCGGGGCATCCCCAAGCTTAGATGCTTGAGACTTCTTGAATATTATCTTGGGATGCCTCGGGCATCCCCAAGCTTGAGCTTTGGTGTCTCCTTAATTCTACTCATATCACGGTTTTCCTAAATTTTCAAAAGCTTCATCCACACAAAACTCAACAAGAACTCGTGAGCTAAGTTAGTATAAACTAATGCGAAAACCTTACCAATCTCTACTGTAGAAAATAACTAAAATTATTATTCAACATTGCATACTAAATGCCTCTGCATATTTAATACTCCTATTGTCACATCCCTAGTTCTAGTAATGCCTAGTGCTAGCATCTGGTGTTGCATCATGTTTAAATTTTCCAGAAACTTGAAATGGGGATGATTCAAAACCCCGAGCACCACCTAAACCAACTAGGGTTACTAAATAATTTTCTCAATGAACCTGAAATGCCCTTCTAAAATGTTCATCATCTTTGCCTTGGTCCAGAACCTCTGAGAAAAATGGTGCACAATTTTCTAGGACATATAAGGTCACTAAATTAAATCATAAGCTATTTGCGATTGGGCATTTAAATGCTATATATTATTTTAAGTGCTCAATTAACTCGAAGGAGCACTGGCCCGGGGGGTTAAAATAAGATGACCCTCAGGCTCATGAAAACCCGGGGGAAAAGGCTTAGGTGGCAAATGGTAAAACCAAGGTTGGGCCTTGCTGGAGGAGTTTTATTCAAGGCGAACTGTCAAGGGGCTCCCATAAATCACCCGACCGCGTAAGGAACGCAAACTCAAGGAACATAATACCGGTACAACAGAAACTAGGGCGGCAAGAGTGGAACAAAACACCAGGCATAAGGCCGAGCCTTCCACCCTTACCAAATATATAGATGCATTAATTAAATAAGAGATATTGTGATATCCCAACATATCCATGTTCCGACATGGAACAAACTTCAACTTCACCTGCAACTAGCAACGCTATAAGAGGGGCTGAGCAAAAGCGGTAACATAGCCAAACAACGGTTTGCTAGGAAAGGATGATTAGAGGCTGACATGGCAATATGGGAGGCATGATATAGCAAGCGATAGGTACCGCAGCATGGCAATAGAGCGAACAACTAGCAAAGCAAAGATAGAAGTGATTTCGAGGGGTGGTCATCTTGCCTGCAAGGTTCTCAGAGTTGTCGAAAGCTTGATCCTCATAAGCGTACTCAACAGGTTCCTCGTTCACGAACTCGTCTCCCGGCTCTACCCAAGACAAGAACACAAACAAACGGAACCACAATCAACCACGAGAAATGCACAAGCAACATGATGCAAAACATGTAAGATATGCAAGATATGATATGCGATGCATATGCGTGCTCCGGAAGGAAAGATGATGAACAAGGCAGTAACTTGGCAAACCAAGCATGCCACTGGAAAGATGAGGTGATTTCGGTCGAAATCGATATAAAGATCATCGGAAACGGATGCACGGTTTGCAAATGGCAAGCAAAACAAGAATGACACGAATCTGCGATTAACAACATGATAGCACTTAAAATTCAACACACAGCAATGTTACAGCACTCCAACATAGCAACAAAGCATATGTAAGTAATCTACAGGAGATGCTTGACAAAATATGAACACTGAGCTACGGCTAGATCACAATATATCAAGCTCAAACAAGCATGGCAAAAGTGCAAAAGATAACAGGATCACAGACTTGGTGAAAAACTGGACATGGCAGAAAACAGCATCAGGTAGCAATGTTCAGAGCACGAAATAAACATGCTACAGGAACTTAACATAGCAAAGGAAGGCATGAAAGTGTTCTACTAAATGCATATGACAAAAGTCCCTTACTGACCATAAGCCAAAAAGGACCAGAAGATATGATGGCAAGCATGTAAACATAGCAAGTTTCGTTATCAGGTTTCAGACTTGGCAGAAAACAGAACATGGCATTAACAATAATATGAGGACATGTTGGTGAGCTTGATGCACTCACTATAGAGCAATTAATGACAAAACAAGAATACCTACAGCAAGATGGCATGTTTATGAAGCTATCCCTGGCAAGAACACAAGCATAGCATGTATGGATCAACTACAATAAGCTTGGCAAAAATGAATATCATGTTAAGAATCTGCCAGAAATATTTTATAGCAAAAGTAGAGCAAGATTGAGTCATGCTATGGCACTCCATAATTGCAAACAAGGGCAGGAATGGATCAATCACAACAATATCTACAAAACATCCTTACTGAACATCTCCAAAATATGCATGGATCTCTCTGTAGCATCAAGTTTACATGGCAACAAAATAACAGCAGACAAGGACTTAGAGAAATCACCAAGTCCCTGAAATCAGAAACATTACGGAGCCTACTTTGCATGCTTGTGCTAGTCACCACAGAGATCATAAAAATACATAACATACACCACTGCAAAGATGGCATGGCATACAACAAAACACATGTACAGCTCATGCCTATAAGATGCACAGATTAAATGATACAAAAATAACAAATCTCCAAGTTCTGTTAAGAACCCGCAGATAACAGCAACTAGCCCTCTTGCAACAGAGATTTAGGCATCAAGATGACCTCTAATGAACATGGTGCAATTGAACAAAATGTAGAGCATCACGAGACGAACAATTTGACATATTACACGCACGAAACAAAGCTATATGCAAATAGTTACGCACTGATGAACATAGGTGCTTGCTGTAACAGGAAAAAAACTTAGAGGAAAAACGGGCTTCGGGAAGTCAACCTTGCTACAGTGGATCTCAGATCCGATCGGGGGAAGAGAGCTCGGGCTCGTCGCTCCCGTGGCCGGCGATGGAGGAAGGAGACGGCGGGCCTCAGCGCGGGGGAGGGGAACGGCGGCGCGGGCCCCGGCGGAGGGAGGA
>NC_057799.1:127335300-127343680 GCF_018294505.1 Triticum aestivum
GGCTCGGGCAGGCCCTCCTCGGGCTCGCCGGGCCGGCGGCGGGAGGAGGAGAGAGAGGGACAGGTGGCAGCGCGTGAGTAGTCGGGGCGGCGGCGCGGCTGTGTCCGGCCGGCGGCGGACGCGTCCGGCGCGACGCGAGGGGAGTTGCTAGGGTTCGTCTCCGTTTCGTTTTTCGGGGGAGATGCATATAAATAGGTAGAGGGAGCTAGGAGACTCCAAATGAGGTGCGGTTTTCGCCCACACGATCGTGATCGAACGACCTACAGCATGGAAGAGGGTTTGGTGGGTTTTTGGCTGGTTTTTGAGGGGGTTTTTCTGCTACACACAAATGGACTTTGCGGATGCCCGGTTAACCGTTGGAGTACCAAACGACCTCCAAATGGAACGAAACTTGACCGGTGGTCTCCGGGTGGTATACTAAGGCCACTTGACAAGCCTCAGTCCATTCCGAGAAAGTTTGACACCCGCACACGAAAGAAAACAAGAGGGGTGCACCGGAGGAGATAGGAGCGCCGGATTGCAAAACGGACAACGGGGAAAAAGCTCGGATGTAAGAGACGAACACGTATGCAAATGCAAAGCACATGATGACATGATATGAAATGCATGACATGAACAAAATACAAAATGAAAAACAAAACCCGACCACGGAGGGAATATCATAACACATAGCCGAAAATGGCAAGAGTCAGAGTTACAAATATGGCAAGTTACATCCGGGGTGTTACAACACTCCACCACCACGAGAGGATCTCGTCCCGAGATCTAGGACTGAAAGAACTCCGGATATTCGAAACGGAGATGGTCCTCGCATTCCCAGGTGGCTTCCGGTCGAAATGGTGCGACCACTTCACTTTCAGGAATTTGATTGACTTGTTGCGAGTCTTGCGCTCGGTTTCTTCAAGAATAGCAACGGGGTGCTCATGATAAGACAAATCTTCTTGGAGGTCAATCTCTTCGAAGTTGATAGTGCGCTCAGGCATCTTGAAGCACTTGCGGAGCTGTGACACGTGGAACACATCGTGCACGTTCGCGAAGTTGGAAGGAAGCTCAAGTTGATAGGCGAGGTTGCCTCTTTTGCCAATGATCTTGAAAGGACCCACGTATCTAGGGGCAAGCTTCCCTTTGATACCGAAACGACGAGTGCCTTTCATTGGAGAGACGCGGAGGTAGACATGGTCGCCGGAGTTGGTTCCTCGGGCACCGAGCCTCTTAACAACGACATACGAACAGACGGCATGAATGCGTGCAGCTGGCACCGGCTGGGAATGCACCATGCGACGGCGCGAGGGACGAGGGTTTTGGTGTGCCAGGGTAGTCAGTTGCGGTCGTGGCAACATTGGAGATGCCCTTTGCTCACATGCGATCCCCGCATGTCATTGAAAAAGCAAGACGACCCGGCATGGTCTCAGGTCCAGAGGATGCAGTTGGCCGCGCTACACCACTCCGCGGATGCGTCGCGGCGCCCCGTGCATCCTCGACGAGCCGGGTGTTGGGGTGTGTTTGGATTGTGGCCAAAGTGCACCTTACCAAAATTTTGGTCATGACCCAAAGATTGGTCTTTGTTTGGATGGTTGCCATTTTTTTGGCATGCCAATGAACTCTAGCCAACTCTAGTTCATTTTTCTTGCCAATGTCGGCCAAATCATGGGCAACCAATACCTCAACCAAAATTTTGGTCATGACCCAAAGATTGGTCTTTGTTTGGATGGTTGCCATTTCTTTGGCATGCCAATGAACTCTAGCCAACTCTAGTTCATTTTTCTTGCCAATGTCGGCCAAATCATGGGCAACCAATACCTCAACCAAAATTTTGGCTACCCAATGCTTTGATGGGGCAACCTTGGGCACAAACCAAACATACCGTTGGTCGTGCCACAGCACTAACGCCACCCTCGGCACACTGAAACCGATCGTGTCTAGCGACGATATGAGCGTGTCGCTCACCGCGGTCGCCGTGTCCAGAGGCGGTGCTGGAGCTGCGCCCTGTTGTTGGCCCCAACGACCCACATGAAGGGTTGTCGGTGGCGAGGAGGTCGTGGGCCAGCTCCTCCATTGGACTAGTCTGCGCTACGTCGTCCCGACGGGTGTGCCCCACATGTCGGTTTCCCTGTTTTCCCGGACATATTCGAGCGTCAGTGCTCCGCGTTGCGCATTAGGCCTTTCACTATGTAGGCCAAGCGAGACAACTTATTGTTTATTTGAGCCGTTCAAGTATAATCATGTGGCATTTGCCTATTTCTCATTCCTCTCCAACCCTCTTCTCCATCGATCATGTCGCCCTCCAGTCGAGTCCATCCTCCCGCATGCCTCATTTGAACATTCCGCCGAGTATCATTCACATGTACCCACCCTAGTCCTCTTTCAATAGATCTCCGGACCCCGAGATGAAATCGAGAGGGAACGAGTGGGGGCACGTGATACCTAACGCGGATTCAAAATTTTGAACCGATGATCATAGCATCCGCAAATCATATATAAAGGGTATTCAATGTTCGTTTCGTTTTTGAACGTACAATATACTCCCCCTATCCTTTCTAGTTTACATATAAGTTTTATGTGTAGTCAAAGTATCTCTACTTTGATAAAAAAAGGTATCAACATTCAACAACGCCCAATCAATATTGTTAGATTCGTACGTACTCCTAGCTTTGTACTCGAGATGGTTTCCAATTTGATCATTGACAAGATCAATAGTACATGAGATGTATAATGTGAAAATTATATCATTGGAAACTCCTTTCACATACGAATTTGACCGTATGCTTTGTGTAAGTTGCATGTCATATATTATTACTCTAACATTTGGTCAAAGTTAGCCTCGAAAAACGCATTAGACCCTGTATGCTTTGTGTAAGTTGCATGTCATATATTATTACTCTAACATTTGTGTAAGCTGCATGTCATATATTATTACTCTAACATTTGGTCAAAGTAGTATAGTGGAAGTGGATCCTCTGGCGTAGGTATCCCTGCCTTACCCTCCCTTTCGGCTGGCGGACCCCATGCTTGCTAGGCCCCGCATGTCAGTTACTCAATGGGTTCGGCCACGTCAGGAGATCCTCATCTGTAGTATACTCCCTCTGTTTTTATTTACTCCGCATAAAACAAAGGGAGTGGTGGTATAATAAATGACGCGGGCGGGGGAGGGGAGGGACGTCGGTTTGCTCTCAACTGCGGTCCCACAAGCGAGCGAAAACGCAAGACGAAGCGCGTTCCATTCGGTGAGCAACGTGGAGGGTCCAGCGTGCCGGGCTGCAACGCGAACGCGACAAGAGCGATGTACATTCAAAACCGATTGACCGGTCGTCACCGGAACCACTATTCACACCAGAACCTTCGCTGCTCGGCCTACGCCAGCCACTGCCCTAAAACCACACCAAATCTCCAGCCCATTCCCCCACCTTTCGATCCCCTAGCCCGCATCAAGCGTCCCCTAGTTCGCCGGAAAGCCATGGTGCGCCGCAAGATCACTTACTACAAGATGCTGACGCCGGAGCGCCGCGCAGAAATCACGGCGGCGGTCGGCGCCACAGACCTCCGTTCGCAAGCTCGCTTTGCGTCGAGCCAATCCCCGAGTTCTCTGGAGCCAAGCTACAAGGAGGAGGAAGCCGATCCAATGTTCATGGCGGAGGTCGCGGCGCAGAAGGCCCCCGATGGGTATGAGACGATGGACGTCGACTTCGTGCCGGCGTCCGAGTCCCCCATGGTGCAGGCGGACCAGCGGTTCAACATGGCTATACTAAAGGAGGACCGGGAGGCAGAGGCTTCACTCGACGCGGAGCGCGCGCATGCCGCTGCCATTGAGGCTCTCCTGCAGGCAGAACCGGATGTCGTGGATGTGAACCGGGCAGCGGAGGCTCAACTTGAGGCGGAGCGCGCGGATGCCACTGCCATCGAGGCCCTCCTGCAGGCGGAACCGGACGTCCTGGACTTGAACCGGGCGGCAGAGGCTCGACTTGACGTAGAGCACGCGGATGCCGCTCTCATCGACGCCCTCTTGCAGGCGAAACCGGATGTCCTGGACTTGAACCGGGCGGCGGAGGCTCGACTCGACGCGGAGCGCGCGGATGCCGCTGCCATCGAGGCCCTCCTGCAGGCGGAACCGGACGTCCTCGACTTGAACCGGGCTGTGCTCTCGTCCGTGCAGAGCGCCCGCACGCTCCACTTGAACGAGTTGCTGGAGGCTGAGGACAACCACGGTGCGGAGACACACGTCGGCAGGGGCGGCTGGTTCGCGCCGGCAGCCAAAGACGACGAGGCCGTCTCTTTCCGCGAGCAGTGATAGTTTTTCTTTATGTTGTTGTTTTTATGGATCTTTTGCTGTGTAAAAACATATATTTGTTATGCAAGTCACCTGACTTGGGTCAGTCTACCATTTCAGGCGGTTGGATGAATATCCTACGTCTCCTAACCCTTCTTTCCTTCTTCCTCACCTCTTCTTCTTCCCCAACAGACCACCGCACGGGCCGTACGGATACTCCCCAACATGCGGTTGGATAAACATACTCTATGAATGAAAATTATGTGTCAGCGATAGGATGGCTGAGTTTGGTTTGTTCACATGCGACAGCACGTGTCAGTGAGGGTGTGTTCCCTTGGTTGGGTTTGCGGCGTGCAGGAGCGACTGTGTGATGGTGCGGTGCGACCGCGGCGTGCAGGAGCGACTGTGTGAGGGTGTGGTGCGACCGCGGCGTGCAGGAGCGACTGTGTGAGGGTGTGGTGCGACCGCGACAGCCGTGCGCAAGTGTACCTCCTTCTCATTTTGAAGACTTTAGGCAAGCTTGGCAAAAATGTGTGGCAAAGTTTGGCAATGCAAGGCCTAGACCCAAACAGGATAAGTACGTACGTACTAGGAGTACTAGTGTTAAAAAAGAAAGGCGGGGTTTTCCTTCGCGGGATTTAATCGATACAAATCCTCGTTTCACGTGTCAATTAATGCGTATTTTTTTCTCCAAAGACCAAAGAGCTAACCATCTCACTCCTCATCCCTTGATTAATGCAGCGCCATGCAAACCAACCTTCTCACTTCCGCATGCATGTAGGGGATATTAATGTCCTTGGTTGCTAACCCAATCAATTTTGCCTCGATTAGTGTTAGTGGCCCTTTGCAAATTGTAATTTTGATATACTGGCCTTGTGTACAAAAAATGGAGGTAGTAACTATATTTGACTTCCTTCCCCATTGTGGTGACGTCGACGATATCTTTTTTTTTGGTGGTTTCGCGAAGTGCGTTCGACGGAGCACACCATTGAGGGAGACCACGGTAAGTCGTTCGCAAGTGCCGCCTGCAAACCGAGACAACCGCCTTATTTGCATCCAGGAAGTCCTTTACTAGTACTACTAGGAGTACTAGTGCGGTGAGATGGTTTCTCGAAGAAGACGATGGAGAAGCGGAGTCAGCGAAGAGTGAAATGATGGTTGCTTCGTCCGTGCTTTTGTGATTTGACGCCTCACCGCTTTGTGATTTGTGATAGAAGGGACAGGGGAGTAGACGCTGTGCTCTATACTGTACTACATGCATCCAAGCATGGGAGAAAGAGGAGAGACGTTGCATTTTTCTATTCCTTCAGTCAATCAATCAGGGAGCTTCGGTTCCATCTTTTTGGCTTTGGCAACACCGTCCACAATGGTTCCCACGATGCCAAAAGCTATTTTCACATTTGGCTACACATTATGGATGCCCTTAACCGTACCACTTGGTTTTGCTCCTGTGTGCTATCTATACAAATCTCAATTATATTGATCTAAAAAATTATAGAATCAAGATTAGTAAAAAGGAGGTGATTTTGCCACGCGGATGGCGGGGGAGGTTTCTTATTTGAGAAATGCTACATCCACGTAATGGTTTACGTAAAGTTACGAACTGATGTGATGTGGGACTATTTGATTGGATTAAAGGAGAGGATTAGTCCCACCCACCTGAAAATCAGGGGGCATATATAGATTAGATGGAAAGTATACGTAGCAGCTACGTAGCCCTTTGTAAGTCTAGGATTAGGCTTCTTATTTTCGGAGGACGTTGTCCTGGCGGTTTGCTAACATGCGGTCCCACATGTCAGTGCTTTACCAAGCCGATCCGCGTCCCACATGAGGCAGAACAACGGCAGAAGCAACACGTGGTTAAGTTGAAGTAGATGAGGGAGAAGCGGATTCAGCAACGAGTGAAATGATGTGATGGTTGCTTCGTCCCTCCAACTTAACTGCGGGAAAGGTGCAGCTTTGTGATTTGACACCTCATTGCTCATTACTACGCCGGCGCCATGACTGGGGTGCTTCACCCCGGCTGCTCTGCACTGTATTCCGGTATGGCATGTGGACCCGGTAGCTTGATGTCCCACATGTCGGCAAAAGGGACTAGAAGATTTATGAAAGCGAGCGCTCCACTCTTACGACGGAGGAGTAGACGACACGACGGCCCAGTGAACTGTCACTTGTAGTACTGTATAGTACTATAGTTTTGCTGTTTCGCACGATCCATCGATACAAACCCGATTAAACAGGAAAGGGCGGGATTTTTCCTGCGCGGTAGATGATACTGGCCATACATTTCAAAGGCAATTTTAATGTATGCAAACTGAATAATTATAAGTAACAATATGATATCTAGTAAAACTAAAAACACATATGATTTATTGTGTTAGAGTGTAGTAGTAGTGCTGTATTGCATAGTTGTTAGATGTAACATGCGAGAACGTGTAGAGATGTAGTTTTGGAGGGCCTACAGAGAGAAAAGCGTAATACGGTCACCGAACTTCAGAATAAGCTGATTACGGTCACTATATATGTTTTGCGGTGATTATACGGTCACTTGCTCATAGTTCAGCATCGGATTGCACTCTGTTGATCGGCCAAATAGTCTGCGTGGCGCCATGTTGACTAGTTAAATTAACCACGTTCCTTGTGGGTCCCACCTGTCAGTTCGCATAGGCAAAAGGTCAGATAAACACAAATTTACGCAGGCGCGACAAGGCTCCAACCCGTGCGCGGGAATCACCTGGTTGTGTATGTGTCTGTCAGGGCCTGATGTGTGCGCATGCACGTGTAGGTTGAGCACTTGAGCGTGAGAGTGTGTGTTTGTCGTGTGGTGTACTGGTGTGTGCATGCATGCGTGCGTGTGTGTGTGAGTGTTGCGTGCGTGCGTGTGAGTGTTGCGTGCGTGGTTGCGTGTGTACGTGTGAGTGTTGCGTGCGTGCGTGGGTGCATGTGTTTGTGTGGGTGTTGCGTGGATGCAATTCGTGTGCATGCGTGCGTGTGTGTATAATCACCACACCAGCTCATGTGTTTTAAAACAGACGGCTCAGCATACCAATACAAGGCCACCTTGTCCGCTGTGCCCGCGGTCATGACTTCGAACCACCGTCCAAATATTTTTTTGTCGTTTGTTTTCATTCTTACTAGCAAGATGCCCGTGCGTTGCACGTAACATCAAGATGCATATGTATGACTTGTTTATCTTGTGAGAGAAAAGGATGAACGAGGGAAGGCCTTATTTGCAAATGTGGAGAGGTGTGTGGGTACCTTTTTGCAAAATTGCCATAGTTTCTTTCCTATCCGTCAGATATAAATCGGACAGCCTATATTGCAAGATGGCAGGCACACCATCATCACCAACTCTGTTTTTTATAAGAGTGTATTTTATGTATTTTATAAGAGTGTAGATGTAGAGTAGATACAAGTCGACAGGTGGGCACGATGGTAGTGAGATAATGTGATGCAACACTAGAGGTGCCACGTGGAGCGTTTAACTGGTCAACTAGTCATGTCATGAGCAAATACAGAGTTGTACGGTGAGCCCGTGACTGTATAATAACCACTAAACGTAAATGTTGATCGTAATGAGTGGATTCTGAAGTCCAATGTATGTATCGTGCTTTCGCTTCAAATACAATGATCGTCATTGCATATATCGCGAGAGAAAGATGAAACATGCGTGAATTTTCTGGGGGCTTACTTTTAGAGGACCTGGAGATAGTTTTGTGTGCATACGTGAAAGGGGCGTACAGGGGGGTATGCGATGGAGAGAGAGATGCTCTTCGTTTCTCTTTATTATGACTAACTTTGTATATAGTATAAAAATATACAAATTGACAGTGCGGAATAAATATCATTGTGGGCACCATGCAATGCAAATTAGCATTCGTACTCCTCCATATAACTTTGTAATGTTGTATATATGTAGAAACTCTAAAATAATTTTTTGGCCACACTTTATTCAAAAGGAATGTTGTATGCGAAATAAACGTGAAGAGAGGGCTTTTTAGATCAATGGGGTATGTGATTTAACATGTGTGAATGTGTAGTTGCATTTGGCAGGGCCTAGAGAGGTATGTGTGTGTATTACGTATTCGAGAGAGGCATGGATAGAGGGGCCGGCGG